>NW_020943070.1:3698451-3710619 GCF_900497805.2 Vombatus ursinus | reverse complement strand
TCCCTGACATCCCCTGTTCTGAGGCCCCTTCCCAGCTCAGCCATCCCCTGTTCTAAACCCCTTCCCATCCCTGACATCCCCTGTTCTGAGGCCCCTTCCTAGCTCAGACATTCCCTGTTCTAAGGCCCCTCCTTCCATAGTGGAGTGTTTAGGGTACTAGGCTTGGACTTAAGAAGACCTGGGTTCAAATCTCCGCTCAGACACTGTATGACACTGTCCAAGTCACTTAACCCCTGTGTGCCTCGGTTTCCTTCATTTGTAAAATGAAAGGGTCTCTAAAGGTCCCCAGTCGATCTAGCTCTGGGATCCTAGGTTCTAGGTGGCACCCTGCAGGATCCTGGTTCCTGGGCCCCTGGGGACTAAGCTGGCAGGAGTCTGGGATCTCAAAGCACTGCCTGGGCCCGGGAGTGTCCTGCTGGGGGGCCTCTCACTCGGGAAGAGCCAGGGGTGGCCACATTTGCGTTTCCTGCCAGTGCCGATGCCAGGGGAGTACTTTGTCAGCGTTTGAGTGAGGTTTCTCTCATCTTGATGTTTTTAATGGCCAGGAGGAAAGCCAGGAACCACAGACAGTCTCCCGTCAGCTCAGCCCAGCCCAGCCAACCCTCCCAGGCTTCCTCCTTGAAAATGCCCCGTGAGCCCCGAGAGTCAGAGAGTCAGGACAGCCGTGCCCGTGCCGTAGTGGGTGGGGCACCTCTGCCCTGCCCTTGCCCTCCCCCCACTTAATCCTGCTCATGCCCTGTGGGGGAGGGCCCCTGCCTCCAGGCAGTGATGCAGACCCCTGCCCCTAGACGAGCTCCCAGTCTGGTGAGGGACGATGAGACGCACAATTAAGTCAGAAAATGATGCGTTGCCTAGGACGGCCAGGCAAGGGGCCTGATTATTCAAGTGCAGACAGCTGCTGGGGTAGGTGGGGATTAAGGACCCAGCAGCCTGGGCTGGCAGCCTGCCTGCGGGGCCAGGCCCGGCACTGATGCCTCCCTGAGCCTCAGTTTCCTCCTTTGTAAGGTCACAGGCCTTTGGGACTCTTTCCAGCTCTAGGTTTCGGGCTCTAAGTCCCCCTGCCTCCCTGAGCCTCAGTTTCTTAAAGCAGACGGAGCCCACGGCCCCTTCTCGTACTTCCCCATCCTGTGCGGGTGGAGCTGAGCCAGGTAACCCGGCTAAGTGCCTTAAGGAGAGATAGCTTTAAAGGTAGCGAAAGAGACAGCTCACTTGGCTTCCCACCTGGTCTAGCAGAGACATCACTGAACCATTCTGGGCCTCAGTTTCTTCCTCTGGAAAATAAGGGGGCTGGACTAAGTCTGCGATTGTGTGACCCTCCGACCAAGTGAGGTCTGTTCAGGCTCCAAGTCCCATGAAAACCAGCTTTCTTCTAGGCTTGGCTCAGCTGCAGCTTCTTCCTGGAAGCCTTCCTGGATTCCCACCCCCATCCATACTCCCCACCCCCCAGCTAAAAGTGGCCTGCCCCTCCTCTACTTTTTCTAGTGAGATGAGTCTGGAGCTCTGGTTTGCCCCCATTGATCACTGACAACTTAGTGTAATAGCCCCCTAGAAGGGACCGCCAGAGGCCATCAGAGCCAAGCAGAATCATACCTACAGGATTAGGGAACAAGGTGGGGACGGGATAAGCATTTATTCAGCACCTACTATGTGCCAGACCAGGGGTGGGGAACCTGGCGCCTCGAGGCCACGTGCCTTTTGATCGAGCCCAAGTTGTACAGAACAAATCCTTGTTTTAAGGAGGTTTGTCCTGTGAAGTTTGGATTCAGTCAAAAGGCCACACTTGAGGACCTAGAGGGCCACATGTGGCCTCAAGGCTGCAGGTTCCCCATCCCTGTGCCAGACACTTCTAACGTTTTACAAGGGTCTCATTTTATCCTTACAAGAATCGTGGGAGGCAGGTTTTTATCTTCATTTTACAGTTGAAGAAACTGAGGCAGACCGAGGTTAAGTGACTTGCCCAGGGTCCCAGAGCTAGTAAGTGTCTGAGGCCGGATTTGAACTCAGGTCTTTCTGACTCTAGGCCTAACTCTCTCTCCTGGGATCATAGATAAACCTGGAGTTGGAACGTCCTTAGAAGCCATTTAGGCCAAACCCATTTTACAGATGAGGACACTGCAGCCCAGGAAGGGAGAGAAGTGATCTGTCCAAGGTCACACAATTTGAATTCAGTTTGTCTGAGTGTATGTACATGAAGCTCCTTAGGACAAGGGAGCTGCCCTTGTTTATCTCAGGATCTCCCACGCCCAAGCCAGTGCCTGGCACGCCTTAGGTGCCTAATCAGTGTTCTCCAATCAGGGTTCTTCCTGGAGAACCCGCCTTCCTTGTGGTAAAGAGCCCCAGCTCTTCCCTGACTGCCAGAGGGAGGGGGTGTAGGGTCCTGAAGGCCCACACAGGACCCCCCCCCCCAGAGAGAAGGTAGGGGTGCTGGGGAGAGTGGGAGCTGGGGTGTGTGTGTCGTGGGCTACTCCAGACTGCTGGTAGAGTTTAGACATGCTGACTCCTCGTTCTCAGATTCCTCTGGGGTGGAATGAGATCGCGGATGTCTCCAAAGTGCTAGAATGATTTCTCATGTTCCTGGAAGCTCTGACATCCACGGTTCTAGGGCCCCTCCCAGGCCTGACCTTACCTGTTCTAGGGCCCCTCTCAGGCCTGACCTTCCCTGTTTTAGGGCCCTCCCAGCTCTGACACCCCCTGTTCTAAAGCCCCTCCCAGCCCTGACATTCCCTGTTCTAGGCTCTTTCCCAGCCCTGACATTCCCTGTTCTAAGGCCCCTCTCAGCTCTGACCTTTTGTGTTCTAAGATCTTCTATGGTCTAATATTCTATGTTCTAAGGACCTTTCTAATCTTAACGTTCTGTGTGTTTAGAATACTCAAGGTTCCTTCCCCTAGGCTCTGTACAGATGGGAGGGGGAGGGTCAGTAAGTGCCAGGCGTGCCCCCGCTGCAGTTGGCAGGTCCCTGACCCCCTTCCTCCTCTCCCACCAAAGCTGCTGAGCCCCCGTCTATTCCTTACTCTCTTGCCTTTGTCTGTTCCAGGGATTTTGACTCGCTTTCCAAGGACAATGTCTATGAAAACAACCGGCTGGTGAGTGCCAGACAGATGGGCCTAGAACAAAAGGGGGAGCGGACGGCGGGGTGCCTGGGAGCCTGTGGGATGGGGAAGAGAGCAGGGCAGGTCCACGTTTCAGGCCGTCTCCTGTCTCCTTCCAGGCCTTTGAGGTGGCGGAGCGGGAGCTGGGCATCCCGGCCCTGCTGGACCCCAACGACATGGTCTCCATGAGCGTTCCCGACTGCCTTAGCATCATGACCTACGTGTCTCAGTATTATAACCACTTTACCAACCCCAGCCCAGGTGAGTTCCCAGACTCCTCCCGGGGCGCCTCCTGGGCTGGACGGCTGGGCCGGAACCTGCTCTGGCTGGGGTCACTCAGTGCTTATCCTGGAGCCCCTCCTGCCCATTTCCTGCTTACAGACACTTCTCTTCATCCCCACCCTGACCTTGGAATGTGGGAGGGGGAGGGGTTCCCAGGTGGATCTGATCTGAGCTGGGGAGCTGGGGGTCAGTCAGTCAGAAGGTGCTTAGTAAGGACCTACTATGTGCTGGACACAGTGCTCATCCCTGGGGGGACAAAGAAAGACCAGAAAGGACCCGAGGCCGTGGGGGGTGGAGACTGATTTTTTGCTGAGTTGGGGATTGCCACCATCCCTCCTCCCTGAACCAGGACAATGTGGCAGCCAGCAGGGGTCATCAGAGGTCGTCCTGTCCAGCCCCCTGTCCAAAGCATGAACCCCCCTCACCTCCATCCAGACAGACAGTCCATCACTTGAGATCATTTCTTCTTTTGGGCTTTTGTCCCCTTTTCCCACTTCTGGAAGTACCCTGGAAAGTACACTGTCTCTGGTGTCATGATGGGGCCTGGGTTCAAATCTCACCTTTGATGCTTACTCTAGGCCAGTCACTTGGCCTCCCTAGGACTCAGTTTCCTCTTCTGCAAAGTGCAGAAGGGCCTGTGAGGTCCCTTCTAGCTGTCTGGCTCCGCCCGTTCTCTTCAATGCATCCCCTCCACGGCAGCTCTGGGGGACCCCCGGGGACTCCCCACTCCCCAGCTCTGAGAGGCCCACGGCCTTCACCATCTCCCCCTGTGGGTGGAGCGTTCTTCTCCTGGGATGGGGAGGACGGGCTGCATCCGGACTTCCACACCTTGGGGCTCCTGGCCCCCGGCCATGAGCAGGAGTCCCGAGGTCTCTGCCAGCAGCTGGTTCCTTCTCACTGTCTTTCCCCAGCCGCCGTCTCTCCACCCAGGAAATACCCAGCAGCTCCTTCCTCTTCCTCCTCTGAAGCAGCTCCCCATGCCGACGCTGAAGGTAGCAGGATCCAGGTGGGTCAGTGGGTGCCCTCTCCTTGGGCCATCTGGGGAGTCAGGAGGGAGGGAGGGAATCTGGAAGGAGGCTCCCCGGGGATGGGGTGAGGCCAGAAGGCCCCCTGCCCCCCAGGGTGAGGGAGGCCAGCGGGCTCACTTCCCCTATTCCAAATGGGCCAGGGAGCTCCGGACGTGACAGTCACAGGGGAATCCCACTTCTTGGCCAAAAACGAGCTTGGCGAAGGACGCAGTTGGTCAGGGCCAGGAGTGTCCGCCCGTAGCCAGGGCTCCTCTGTCCTGGCAGGCTGGCTGGCCAAGCCTTGGACCCTTGTCAGAGCAGTGCTTTTGAATACCTAAAATATAACGTGGTAGATCAGGAAGGCCGCAATCCCGTTGAAATCCAGTTAGTGAAATGTTCCCACGAGTTCCCCGACCCCCAGATGGCCGGAGAGCCCTGGCCGGGTCCTGCTGCGGGGCCTCCCTCTGTGTCTTTAGTGCCTGAATGCCCCCAGCTCACGGGCCACCTGCCAGCTTCAGACCTCAATGGCATCCATCTGTTCCTCCCCAGCCTGGTTCTCATGGGAGGCCCTGTGTGGTGTGGACAGGCAGGAAGACCTGCTCTGACATAGGCCAGCTTGTGACGCCCACTTCCCTTGTCTGGGCCTCAGTTTCCTCATCTGTAAAATGAGGGGGTTCCTCCCAGCACCACCCTTGGTGTGACCTTGGGCAAGTCTCGTGGTGACCTCCCCTCTCTGGGCCTCAGTTTCTGAGTGGACTTTCCAGCTGTGGACCTGGGATTCTCCCTTTACCCCTCAGCGTCCCCCAGGCCATTCTCTGGGTCTGCGTTGGTAGCGGGGTGCTGCCCCTCTGCAGGCATGGGCCCAGTGGCCCTTACTACCCCCCAGAGATGCCCGTTGCACCCTGTCAGTTATCTGTCCGGGTGTCTCATCCCCTCAGCAGACTGCACCCCGTGGGGGCAGGGATGGTCTCTGTGCCTCCCTGTCTGCCCGTAGGAGGAGGGCGATGCGTGTTTGTAGAATGACTGAACCTTGAATGTGCCGGCAGAACCCCGGGAGGGCTGGGGGCGGGCAATGGGGCTCTGACCTCAGCCCCGGCGGGGCTGGCTCTCTCCCGCAGGAGGAGGAGGGGGTGGCTCCCGAAAGCCTGGCGGAGCAGGGCTCCCGCAGCATCCCCAGCAGCTCCTGTGCTGCGTGTCAACAGCACGTCCACTTGGTGCAGCGGTACCTGGTGGAGGGCAAGCTCTATCACCGCCAGTGCTTCAGGTGAGCATGGGGCAGCACATGTGCGTGGGCGGGCGGCCACCCGCCTCCTGGCCGTCCAGCCTGGGACCACCCCAGAGGTCCTTGGCTACGTGTGACGTCTCTGGGGATGGAGGCTCCCAACTGCTTTTTTGGGCCGTGCTGAGCTTGGAGGCCCAAGGCCTGAGTTCAAAAGCTGACTCTGCCCCCGGACTAGCCATGTGATATTGGTCAAGTCCCTTTACTTCCCTGGGCCTCAGTTTCCCTATCTGTAAAATGAGGGCCAGATCTTTGAGGCTCCTTCCAGTACTGGGTCCAAGGTCCCAGGCTCTGCTAAATGAGGGGATTGACCTCGATGACCTTGGAAGTCCCTTTGAACTCTGGATTGCTGATCCCCTGATTGGGGCCCCTGCTCCCCAGCTCCTGGGGCCAGGGCACTGCCCTAGCTCACTGGTGTGTCTCTTCCACAGATGTAAGGAGTGCTCCAGCACCCTGCTCCCCGGAGCCTACAAGAACGGGCCAGAGGCAGGCACATTTGTGTGCACCCAGCACCGGGGCAAGCTGGGCCCCCTGGGCCGGACAGAGGGGACGCCCAGAGTGGCCCCGCAGCACCCAGAGGGGGCAGACGGGGCAGAGGCAGCCGGCGTGGGGGAGGATGGTGAAGATCCTGCCATCTCCAGGAGGGACCGGGGGGAGCTGAAGCCCACGGAGCCCCTGCCTCAGCCTCTGTCCAAACCCCCGCTCCCTAGTAAGCCGCAGGAGCTGGCCTCTCCGCCAGCTGTCCGACCGACCCCCGCCCCGAGGAAGGCCTCGGAGACGTCCGCCTCGTCCGCCAGCCCCCAGCCTGTCCCTCGACCCCGCTCCAGTGTGCAGGGGGAGAGCGCTGGAGAGCAGGGTGGCTGCCTGGTGAATGGTGAGTGGAGGCCACCTGGGCATCTTGGTGCAGAGCATCCTAGAGATCCCTGTCAGCGCCTGTGGTCCCTGCCACAGCACCGTGGGGATGGGAGGGTGCGTGTTGCCATCTCCACTCCAGCGACCAGGAAACCGAGGCGCAGGGACTGGTCCAGAGTGACGGGGTCAGGTTGTGCCCCCTGTGGTGCTGAGCTCTCAAAGTGCGGCTTGGTTTGGTCAGGTCCCGGGGCACAGGAGTCTGGCTGCTCCTGATTCTCCCCAGGCCAAGAATCGAGCCCACTTTGTGGGGTGGGGGCAGGGGAAGGGGGGCAAGACCTCTGAGCTCAGTGGTGCAAAGCCGTGGCCGCTCTAACTTGCAGTCTTGGAGAGCTGAGTGAAGGCGGGATCAGGCGCCTGGGGCCCAGGGCCCCTCGTGGACTCAGAGGGCTCTCCTCCCTCCCCCTCCTCTTTCTCTCCATTGCCCCTCCCCCGCTCCCTCTCCCCCACCCCCCATTTCTCTGTTCCTTCCTCCTTCTCTTTCCTTCTCTCTCGTTTCTACCCCTTTGCCTCTCCTGTTCTGCCTTTCTCCCCTCTTTTCTCTCTTCTGTCTCCCCTCCTTCCTTCCTTCTTTCTGTCTCCTGTCTCCCCTCCTTCCTTCCTTCTTTTCTCTCCTGTCTCCCCCCTTCCTTTCTTCTTTCTCTCTGTCTCTCCTTTCCTTCTTTCTCTCTCCTCTGTCTCCCCTCCTTCCTTCCTTCTTTCTGTCTCCTTTGTCTCCCCTCCTTCCTTCCTTCTTTTCTCTCCTGTCTCCCCTCCTTTCTTTCTTCTTTCTCTCCTCTCTCTCCTTCCTTCTCTCTCCTCCTTCCTTTCTTCTTTCTCTCTCCTCTGTCTCTCCTCCTTCCTTCCTTCTTTCTCTCTCCTCTCTCCTCCTTCCTTCTTTCTCTCTCCTCTCTGTCTCCCCTCCTCCCTTCCTTCTTTCTCTCTCCTGTCTCTCCTCCTTCCTTCCTTCTTTCTCTCTCCTCTCTCCTCCTTCCTTCTTTCTCTCTCCTCTCTGTCTCCCCTCCTCCCTTCCTTCTTTCTCTCTCCTGTCTCTCCTCCTTCCTTCCTTCTTTCTCTCTCCTCTCTGTCTCCCCACCTTCCTTTCTTCTTTCTCTCTCCTCTCCTCCTTCCTTTCTTCTTTCTCTCTCCTCTCTCTCCTCCTCCCTTCCTTCTTTCTCTCTCCTCTCTGTCTCCTCTCCTTCCTGGCCTCCAGTCTCCCCTTGGTAGAAACCCCATGTGCTTGGTTGGCCCTGCCCTCTGTGGCCCTGCTCCTGTGGGAGGCTTTGGCGCCCCCTGGTGGACTCTCAGGCGACAGCTGGCTCCTGGCCAACTCACACTTGTCTGTTTCCAAGTTAAAGGTCCATGCTTGGGGAGGCTTGAGTGGGCCCAGGTCTAGAGTTGGAAGGAACCTTTGAAGCCTTCTAGGCCCCCCCACACCACTTTGTGAGGCCCAGGAAGATTCAGTGATTTAGATAGGGAGCTGGAAGGGGCCTTAGGCTCAATGGTGCAGCATCTTCATTTTACAGAGAAGGAAACTGAGGCAGGCAGAAGTGAAGTGACTGGCCCAGGGTCACCCAGCTAGTAATTGTCTGAGGCCAGATTTGAACTTAGGTCTTCCAGATGCCAGGCCCAGCACTCTATCCACGTTAACCCTTCTCCCTAAATTATTTTGTATTACTTTGCCTATAGTCTATATTTACTTCTATGTGTACTGGTTGTATCCCCCGGTAGAATGTATGCTGCTTGAGGGCAGGAATTGCTTTACTCGTCTCAGCGTCCCCAGTGGGCCTGGCGCACAGCAGCTTGTGAATGAATGACCAAATCCCACCCCTCCCACCCCCATTTTACAGATGGAAAAACTGAAGCCCAGGGAGCTGTGATTTGCCTCAGGTCGCCCAGCTAGGCGCTCAGGCTCAGAGTTTGTGCTGGAAAGGCCTCCTCATGCAGATGAGGACCCTGAGAGCGTGAGGCGGCTTGGGGACTCCTGGCCCTGGCCTCATTCCTCCTCCACCCTCTCTGCAGAGGGGCCTGCACAGGCCTCCCCCTGTCTGCTCTTCTCCAGCCCCTCCCCCAGGGCCCAGTAACAGGGGTGATGGCCAACAGCCAGTGGCTTGCCAGGCTCGGAAAGCCTCCCCCGACACTGCCGGGCCGAGACTCTGACTGAAGCCGTTGCGTTGGGGTCACAGGGAGCTAATATCCTGCTCCTGGCTGGTTTTGTTTTTGGTTTTTGGAGACCCAAGATGTCATTGATGGAGGGAGATCCTGGTCAAGAGATTGGCTTCACAGCTGCCCATGAGCATCTGCTCTGGGACGTGCAGACACAGGGAAGTTGCTGGGGTTACTGAGGTGTTAACTAGCCTAGGGCTCCTCAGTCGGCGTGGCAAGCGCCAGGCCTAGAAGCCAGGGCTCTGGGCTCAGTCCACTGCATCATTATGTGGCGGACATTGTGGGGAAAAGAGCCAGACTTGTCCTGAGAGGCCCACTCTGTGTGACCTTGGGTCACTGGCTTCTTGTCCCTCTCCAGAGTAAGGGGGCTGCACCGGATGACCTCTGACGCCTCATTTGTCTCATGCCCACGGGCCTGGCGCTTCCTCTGACCTCCCGCCTCCATGCCCACGGGTGTGGCGTTTCCTCTGACCTCCTGCCTCTTAGCAGTCCCAAGCACCGTCCCCAGATTGTGGGATCTTGGCTGATTGAGCCCTTTCTGTCCCCGTCCCTCCCCACCGATGCAGGCCAGCCAGTCCCTTCTGGTGGCTGGAATGGGGGAGCATCGTAGCTGGTGCCCTCCTCCTCGGGGCAGAGGGGGCGAGGCAGGGGAGGTCGCGTGAGGCAGACTCAGCCGGCATCCCTCCCTCCTCTGGGAGCTGAACTGGGACACCAACTCCCCAGTGCTTCTGTTTAGAACTGGGAGGGGAGGGGGCTGGGCTAAAATCGGATGCCTCTGGGTGCCTGGGACCTAGATTTCATTTCTCACTTGCAATGTAGGTGAGGTCTGCAGGTATCCCCGATCTCTGGTGACATCTCTTTATCTCGGCTTCCTGTGGAAAGGTGGCTTATCTAATCATGCCGTGACTTGGGGGGGGGGGCTCCATCCTGTTAGACCAGGAAGTTGCTGTAGGGATAGAAGCCCATGACCTCACAGGGGAGAGAGTCCTCGGACTCTCCAGGAAATACAGGCTTTTTGGCCACTGGGGATGGGGGGCGGTCCACTCACTACTACCAATGAACACCTGTCTCTTTCTTACTTCCCACCTAGGAAGGGTGCATGAATCCAGCCCCCCGGTCCCTAAACCGAGAGGGACACCCAAGGCCTCTGATAGGTACGTTCTTGCCCTTTCCCCCGCGATTGACTGGTAAGGGGGACCAGTCCCTCAGGACTGAGCCCTTCGCCCCTTCATAACTGGAGGCCTGGGAAAGACGGGGCACAGCTACTAAGGAACTCCTCTCCTCTTGTTGGGCTCTGGACTTGGAGACCTGAGTCCTCCTTAGAACCCCAGGAGTGTTTCCTTCTCATGTCTGTGCCAGGGACGGGTTTATCGGGAGGTGGAGAAAACCAGGCTGGGAAGGGCCCCCACAGCCTCCGTCTCAGATACGAGCTCTAGCCAGCAGGTGTCAGGAGACCGGAAGGGCTGGGGGTACGGGCCCAGTGATGGGCCCTGCTGGCCAAGGTCCAGTGGGACTCGGGCCCGAATGAGGCTCGTCCCCTCAGGGACGGCCCCCAGTACCTCCTGAAGACATGGAGGGGTTTCAGTCTGGGTCGGTGGGGAGGGGTGGGTGTGCCCACGCTGATGAAACAAGAGGGGGATTGAGAGGTGTGCCCGGCACGCATCCGGCCAGGGTCAGAGTTGTGAAAGGGAGGAGGGACCAGCTGGTTAAGGTGCCTCCTTGAAAGGCTTCCCCAGTGGAGGCTGGCCTGGGGGGCGACCGGGCACCGTGGTCGAAGGGACTGGGGGTGTTTAGACTCAGGAAGGACCTGATGCAGCTGCCTTCGGGTACGTGAAGGGATGTCCCGAGGAGGTGGCATTCCGCTAGCTCTGCTTGGCCCCAGAGGAGGGAGCCGGGGGCAAAGGGCAGGAGGCATAGAGAGGCCGATTTCTGAGAGGTCCAGAGGCCCCCAGGCCGCTTGTCAGGGAGAATTCCTCCTTTGGTCCTGGCTGGGCCAGCTGCCCCCAAAGGCCTCTGGGGACGTTCTCATGCCTCCCTTTTTCCTCCCCTTACTGGTCTCGTCGTTCCTTCCCTTCCTCGGTTTGGCGTTACGGCCTGGCCCCAGCCTGCTTCCCATCCTGCCTGGACATTACCCTTCTTCCAGCGAGACTGGCTTCCTTGCTTTTCCTCACTCACACACTGATCTCCCACCTCCGCACCTTTGCCGAGTCTGGCCCCCAGGCTCTCCTTCCTCACCTCTACCTCTGATTCCTTGGTTTCCTTCAAGAGGCAGATCCGGGGCTTTCCTGATCCCCTCTTCATCACTCAGGCTACTGATTAGTGCACGTCCTCTCAAAGTTAGCTTGTATCATTTTGTGTCTGTTCTGTGTCCTGGGTGAGAAGTTCCATTGTACCAAAGCAGGGCAGTGCCTTCTTAGGACTTAATAGCCTTAGAGAGTTGCCTAGGGTGAGAAGTTAAGTGACTTACTCAGGGTCACACAGCCTGTATATGTTAGACGTGGAACTCGAACCCAGGTCTTCCTGGATCAGAGGCCAGTTCCCAGTTGATGCCACCGTGATGCCTCTCGTATATGTGTCTCCCGACAGAATATAAGCTCCTAGAGGGCAGGGACTATAGCTCATATTTTGGTCTTTTGTGCCTAGTGCCCGGCACACAGTAGGTGCTTAATAAATGGTGGTTGATGGGTGGATTGGTTTCTGCTTCCTCCAGAGCTGCAGCCCCAAAGAAGAAGGACCCACCATGGATCGCCCTGGTGCAGGCAGAGCCCAAGAAGAAGCCAGCGCCTCTCCCACCCGGCAGCCGCCCAGAGATTCCCTCGCGGCCTGCAGAGGGAGAAGAGAGCCAAGGAGAGCCGAGGCCAGCCACGCGAGAGCCCAAACCCTACAACCCCTTTGAGGATGATGAGGAAGACGAGGCGGCAGCAGCCCCGCCTGGCCCAACCCCCACCGAGCAGACCCCCAAGAGCCTGCACCCCTGGTACGGCATCACCCCCACCAGCAGCCCCCGCACGAAGAAGCGGCCAGCTCCGCGAGCGCCCAGCGCCTCCCCCCTGGGTGAGTCCCTGCCCTGCTCCTGCTTCCCATTGGTTGTGGCCTTCGGGGCTGTGTCTCCTGAGGTGGATGGAAGCGAGAGCTCGGGCCTCAGCGGGTCCTGGGCTTTGTGAGCCAGGCCCTGTTCCCTTTCCCTGGCCGGGGCTCTTGTCCCCACAGCCGCCCGGCATGGCCAGTCTGGGGCTCCATTCCCGTGGCTCCCCTGTGTGGCCAGTGTGGGGCTCTGTCCCAGTGGTCACCTGCTGTAGCCAGTCTGAGGCTCTGTCCCCATGGCCCCCCGGCGTGGCCAGCCCGGGGCTCTGTCCCCATGGCCCCTGGCGTGGCCAGTCTGAGGCTCTGTCCCCATGGCCCCCCGGTGTGGCCAGCCCGGGGCTCTGTCCCCATGGCCCCCCGGCGTGGCCAGCC
>NW_020943070.1:3688524-3698441 GCF_900497805.2 Vombatus ursinus | reverse complement strand
CCCCCCGGTGTGGCCAGCCCGGGGCTCTGTCCCCATGGCCCCCCGGCATGGCCAGCCCGGGGCTCTGTCCCCATAGCCACCGAGTGTGGTCAGTCTGCCTCTGAGCGGTCTAGGGAGATCACTCCCCCAGGGGGCCTTGCTCCAGTAACTACAGCTGAGTATCGCCCAGGCGCTCACACCTGCCTTGTCCAGCCTGGGGAGAGACGGCGGCCCGCGAGTGTGGACGATCCCCAAGCGCGGTTCCTCCAGACCTTGTTCCATTCCGTTGGGGAATGGTTCGTGTCTCCCACCAGGGTCACTCGCCAACAAGAGGAAGGGCTTGACCCCAGAGGGCCAGACTAGGGCAGGGAAGGGAAGCTGATGAGAGCAGGCTAGGGGTCAGGGGAAGAAATCCCTGCAGCCAGATCTGTGAGAGTGCAGTGCTCTGTCCTGGGAAACGTAGCGAGTTCCCCGTCCCTAGGTGCCTGCAAGCAGAGACTGAGTGGTCCACGGCAGAGGAGATTCCAATCCGTTCTGCCGTGTATGTCGGCTTAGAGGCCCCGTGAGGCCTTGTCATGCACGAAGCCCCTCCCGAGCCCCCCTCCATGGACCTGGCACTTCTCTGGTGTCTACTCAGAACATACATAGAGGTTGTCTCTGTCAAGAGAATGGATGCTCGCCGAGGGCAGGGTTAGTTTATTTTTCTGTCTTTGTACCCTCAGGGTCTAGCCCAGTGCCCAGCACATAGTAAGCCCTTAATAAATGCTTACTTAGTAGTTGTCTGATTGGTGGAATTGAATTCAAAAGTCAGTCAACAGCTGGACGTTGAGGGTACAAAGACAGAAATGAAACGACCCCTGCCCTAAGGGGGCTTCCATTCTCTTCTACTCACAGCTTTTCCCAGTATCCCACACTCCCCCATTATTCAGATTCATTTGGATTTCCCCTTTTTTTTTTTTCAAACACCTTATGGTATTTTTTATTTTTACATCACCTTTATAATTCTCCCCCTGCCCCCCACCCCCACTCCAGATCCCTTGTAACAAATAGAAAAGGAAAAAAAGTCCCGCAAAGCACCCCTAACCATCAGGGTTCTGGCAGCATATGCAGTATTCCACAGCCATAGCCCCCCACCTCTGCAAGGAGGGATGGAGCCCAAACTGGCTATTGTAATGCCGGCTCAGCAAGCATTGCTTTTTTTTTTTTTTTTTTTGGTAGAATAAATCAGTAAACATTAAGTGCCTACTCTATGCCAGTCACAGTACTAAGTTCTGGAGATACAAATAGAGGCTAGAGTCACTCCCTCAAGGAGCTTACAATCAATTACAATCTAATTCTTGTTCCTCCTTGGTTTTTTTTTCCTTTTTTAAAATTAATTAATTAATTAATTATGACTTATCAACAACCACTTCCATATGCTTTTGAGTTTAAAATTTTTCTCCCCCTTCCTCCCCACCACCCTCCCCAAGACAGCGCACGGTCTGATATGGGCTATACATATACACTCCTATTAAACATATTTTCACATTAGGGATGTTGTAAGAATTAGAACCAATAGGAGGAACCACCAGAAAGAGGAAACAAAACACAACAGGAGAAATAAAATAGCAAATAGTTGGCTTCTGTCTGCATTCAGACTCCATATTTCTTTCTTTGGATGTGGATAGCATTTTCCATCACGAGGCCTTTGGAGATGTCTTAGATCTTTCAGCAAGCATTTCTTAAGCGCTTGTTGTATGCTGGGCAGGACAGGGCTGGGTGCTGGGGGTACAGACCTGGGTACAAGCCCAGGCCAGTCCCTGCCCTCCGAGAGCGTCCATTCTTTTCTGGTCCACGCTCTTCCTGCATCACCACACCCTTTGACAAAGCTTGCACCGGTGGAGGGGAGGAGGGAGACAGTTTGCTGGGATGGAGATGGAAGAATTTTTAAAGCCGAGGTTTTAAAAATGGTACCCAGTAACTAGTGAGGGCGTGACCAAGCTGGAGCGAGGTGTGGGCAGTCTGGTGGGGCTACCGGCCTCTGTCCTGGCAGCCCGGGTCCAGCCCTCCCGTATCCTGTGGCCGTCTGCAGGCGGGCTGGAACTTCTGTATCCATCTTTGTGTAGTGCCCAGAGCTGGGGGGGACCTCAGAGGCCATGGAGGCCAACCCCCCACTTTACAGATGAGGAGACTGAGGCATAGGGAAGTGATTGCCAAGGTCACACGAGGAGAGGTGGGATTTGAACCCAGGCCCTCTGGGCCCTGAGCCAGGGCTCTTCACACTGTGTTAGGCTCCCTTCCAAAGGTTCTGGGCATCACTCGCCCCCAAACCCTGAACTTCTCACCCTCTTCATCCCCCTCTCTTTGTCTCCACAGCTCTGCACCCTGGCAGCCTCCCTGCGCCTCGACTCTCGCACTCAGAGCCGCCCTCTTCGACCCCGTCGCCGGCCCTCAGCGTGGAGAGCCTCTCCTCAGAGGGCTCTGTTCCGGCCTCTGGCGAGCTGGAGCCCCCTGCGGTGCCCAAGAGCTCCTCCGAGCCCACCGTCCACGCCCCTGGGGCCCCCACCAGCCTCTCCGCCACCTCTTCCGTCTCCTTCTCCGAAGACATAGCCCAGCCCTGCCTGGACCAGGCCCCCCCCAGCCCCTCCGCCAGCCAAGCCAAGGGCGCCCCGGGCCCGCAGCCCACCCAGCCCTGCGTCGGGGCCGCCCCCACCCCACTCCTGTTGGTCACAGAGAGGAGCCCTCCGTCCCCCCAGCTGCAGGTGAAGGTGAGTCTGGCCCTGGCCGCTTGTCCCCTCCCACCCCAGGCGGCTACTCACCGGAAGGCAGACAGAACTCTGGGCCCGGCTCTGACCAAGAAGACCCTACCACTTACTGTGTGCCCTTGGGAAAGTCACCCCCCCCCGTGTGCCTCAGTTTCCTCATCTGCAAAATGGGATGATGATAGCACCCACCTCTCATGCTTGTGGGGGGGCCAATGAAACGCTGTAAAGTGCTTTGTGATCCCCCGAGTGTTGTAAACGTTAGATATTGTTGTTATTAGCTCTGCTGGGTGCACGACGCTAAGGAAGCCTGGTAGTGAGACCGGGCACAAGTAACATGATTCCTGTTTTATGAGATCCCGTGAACGTGTCCATGGCAAGGCTGCTCCAGCGTCCCTGAGTCTGACTGAGATAGAGCCTGGGCCTTTTCTGCTCCAGGGCTAGGGGTCGGAGAGCTGGACTCAGCGAGGAGGACCGGGTTCTAATCCTGCTGGTGCACAAACTGGTTGTCGAACCCTGGGCCAGTCACTTAATCTCTCAGTGCCCCCTCCCAAATCTCTGAGACGAGAAGTTACTGAGGAGCTGCTATCTGCGTAGGCAGAGAGAGCTTCCACACCAGGAGCTCCCTGTGCTGGAGAAATCACAGTCGGGTGTTCATAGCCTGCGGGGGCCTGGAGGGCAATCGGTCAGCACCTGCATTTTACAGATGACAAGACTGAGGCCCAGCTGCTTATGTGATTTAGTGCTCAAGGGCACAGCCTTCCCTCCCCTCACCCATTCATTCTCTCCCCTCTGCCTCTGTCTCTGATTCTGTTTCTTTCTTCCTCCTCCCTCCCCGCCCCCCTTCCTCCTTCCCTTCTCTAGCCTGGGTTCCCGGCCCGAGACAAGCCCTGAGGGAACGTGGCGGGAGATGCTCCTCCTGGGCCTGACCATTAGTCCTGGTTGAGCAGACCTGGAACGTGCTCAGACAGTATTGACAGAGATCCCAGATTGTCCTGATCCCCAGGCCAGGTGGCTCTAACGCAGGCCAGGGGATGCTCCGGGGGAGGGGCCGGGGAGGCCCAGGCTGGCCCCAAAAAGTGCAGGCCGAGCCTTCCTTCCTCCCCGGGGGTCAGACTCAGTGTTGGGGAGGTGGAGGGGACCCTTGTGATCAGAGGCCACTGCCCCCCATTGTACTGAGGAGGAAACTGAGGCCCAGAGAGGGGTCACCCGGGCAGTAATGACGGGATCACAGACGGAGAGCTGCCTGTGGAGGGCCACCCCTGCCTCCGGGGCTGGGGAAAGACAAGATTTGAACCCAGGGCCTCTGACCCAAATCCCTTGTTCCTCGCGCCAGGCCCAGATTTCTGTAGTCCTGTGTGGGGAGCCTTCTCCAGTCTGGGGTTTGGTTGTTCACCCACAGTTTTAGCTTTAGGAAGGAAGGAGGGAGGGAAGGGAAGATAATTTAAGTGCCCACCATGCGCCAAGCACTGGGCTGACATGTGCTGTACACACGTTATCTCATTGATCTTCCAAACAACCTGGAAGGGAGGTGCTGGCGTGACTTCATTTCAAAGTCGAGGAAACTGAGGCAGGCAGGTAAAGTGATTTTCCTGGAGTCCAGAGAAGCTGGCTGTTGAACCCCCAGGGGCCCCACATTAGCCGTAGAACCCCTCCACAGCAGGGCTGGGCACTTTCCCAGACGGGGTGTGCCGGGAGGGGGGCCCCTGGAGCACCCACTTTGATGCTGGCAGTCAGCGGCAAACAAGGCCGGGCATCTCTTGAGGGAGGAGAAGGAGGGAGGGGAGAGGAGATTCTTCCAGGATGGAGCTGGGGTGACAGCAGGAGGGCCTGCGGGCCCTGGGTGCCCAGGACAGCTGAGCCGCAAGAGGGGGAGGGTGCAGAGCTCTGCCGGGAAGCCGGGGTGCTTGGAAACTGCTGGTCAGAGTGGGGTGGGGGCCCAGAGGTTCCCAGGGGTTGACAGAAGACCAGATTTGAATCCTGCCTCTCCTCCTTTCCCCTCTTCCTCCAGCTCTCCTACCTGTGTGACCTTGAGCAGTCAATCCATGAGCATTTATTAAATGCCTGCTGTGTGCCAAGCGCTGTGTTAGGTGCTGGAAGTACAAGCCAACACCAAATCGTCCCTGCCCTCAAAGAGCTTGCGTTCCCTCAGGAGAGACACCACACTTGGGGGGGGGGGGTGCTGGCGGCCCTGGGGGATCAGCCGGCCCTGGAGCTGAGCTCAGGAGGGAACAAGGTAGGGGGTCAGCCTGGGCAGAGGCAGAGATGGGAGATGAAGGGTCCTGGGCCAGTCACAGCAAGAAGGCCAGGAATCCTGGGCCGGGGTAGGGGGGAGCGTCGGGTGGTGATGGGCAAACAGAGGAGACTGTCATTGGCCCTGGAGGTAATAGGGAGCCCCTGCAGCTTCGGGAGCTGGGGAGTGACCCGCTCAGATCGACTTTAGAAGAACGCCCCCGGATCTCTCCAAAAGTTAGTGTGACCCAGCGGGCCGCTCGCCGCCCTGATCTCCAGCCTCCGTTCTCAGCCAGCTTCTCTCTCTGGTTGTTTTCAGTCCTCCTGCAAAGAGAACCCCTTCAATCGGAAGGCGTCCCCCATGTCCTCCCCCGCCACCAGGAAGACCCAGAAGGGAGCCAAGCCTGTGCGGCCGCCTGCCCCTGGACACGGCTTCCCCCTCATCAAACGCAAGGTACGCGCTCATCCCTAGCCTCCAGGCCTTGCAGGGTCTTCTGTGAACCACAGGCCCGGAGCGTGGCCTCAGAGCACATCCGGGCCGCACCATGCCTGGAATGAGAATGAAGGGATGGAAGAGCATTTAGGAAGCACCTGCTGTGTGCCTGGCGCTGTGCTGGGCTGGGTGGGGGGACAGCAGCCAGGGTCAGCTCCAGCTGATGGGGGTGCAGGCCTGGTGTCAGCCAGCTACTGACTGTGCTGGAAGCTCGATTTGAACTCGGCTCTCCCTGACTCAGAGGCCAGTTGTCTCTCCACTGGCCCATGCTGCCTCTCCCTTAGTCTCCTCTTTCCTCCTTCTTCCTCCTCTCTCTTTGCTTTTCCCCCTTTCTTCCTTCTCTTCCTCTCATTAAGGATGCTCTCAGTCCAGAGCGTTCTAGAGCGGGCTAGACATGGGTGCTAGGCTTGCCCTGCTCTTGTAAAGCCTCCCCGGGCCTGTGGCTGGCTGCCACGGCTCAGTGACCAGACAGATGGTGGGCGGGGCAGCGAAGTGGGCCTCCCCCTCCCCCTGCCCCTCTCCCTCCCCTGCCTGGGTCCTCACCTGGGGGCCTTTTGGGCAGGTCCAAGCTGACCAGTACATCCCCGAGGAGGATCTCCATGGGGAGATGGACGGCATCGAGCGGCAGCTGGACCAGCTGGAGCATCGCGGGGTGGCCCTGGAGGAGAAACTCCGCAGTGGGCAGAACGGTATGTGGGGTGCCCCGGAGGAAGTGGGCTATGACAGAGGGAGGGCCAGGCACCATGCCCAGGAGCTCCTCGGCCCAGGCTGGGGGTACTGTCTGGCATGGGGAAGGAGGGTCGTGTGGGGCATGGGATTCCCTCTCCTCAGCCCCTGCCCAGTCCCTCTGGGGTGGGGTGACCTCCTGAAACTAGCCAGGCCAGTTTGGGCTGCTTCCAGCTGCTCCCCTCGCCCTCTGGAAACGAATTCTGGAATCCACGGGCTTCATGAGGCTGCACGTTAACGCCTGCCCAGATCCCCGGCCCCGGGAGCTCCGTGGGAGGGCCCCTCGCCAGTGGCAGCGTCCCTGGGCCTCCGAGGGCGGCCCCTGGGCTCAGGCCGTGTGCTTCCCCTTGCAGACAGCCATGAAGATGATCTTTTGGTGGACTGGTTCAAGCTTATTCACGAGAAGCACATGCTGGTCCGGCGGGAGTCGGAGCTCATCTACGTGTGAGTTCACTGGTGGTGGCGGCCGCTTCTCCCTCCCTTGGGTCTCCCCTAAGCTGCGGGGCTGGGAGGGAGCGTCCCTGGGCCTCCAGAAGCAGGCCGGGGGCTTTCAGGCCAGAAATACACCGAGACCTAGTGGGAGCAGAGAGCTGTCTCCACAGCTCTCTCTCCATCTCTGCATCTCTCTGCTGCAGCCAGACACATCTGCCATGGAGAACTTGATCATTTTTTTTAATTAATTTATTTTGGTTTATCAACCATCACTTCCATAAGCTTTTGAGTTTAAAATTTTTCTCCCCCTCCCTCCCCACCACCCTCCCCAAGATGACACACAATCTGATATAGGCTATACATTTACATTCATATTAAACATATTTTCACATTAGTGATGTTGTAAGTAAGAATTAGAACCAATAGGAGGAACCACCAGAAAGAGGAAACAAAACTCAACAGAAGAAAAAAAAATAGCAAATAGTCTGCTTTGATCTGCATTCAGACTTCATGGTTCTTTCTCTGGATGTGGATAGCATTTTCCATCATGAGACCTTTGGAGATGTCTTAGATCCTTGCATTGCTGAGAAGAGCTAAGTCTATCAACGTTAGTCATCGCACAGCGTGGCTGTTACTGTGTACAACGTTCTCCTGGTTCTGCTCTCTTCACTCAGCATCAGACCATACAAGTCTTTCCAGGTTTTTCTAAGTCCATCTGCTCATCATTTCTTATAGCACAATAGTATTCCATTACATTCATATATATTCCCCAACTGATGAGCATCCCTCAATTTCCAGTTCTTTGCCACCACAGAAAGAGCTGCTATAAATAGTTTTGTGTATGTGGGTCCTTTCCCCATTTTATGATCTCTCTAGGTTATAGCCCTAGAAGTGCTATTGCTGGGTCAAAGGGTATGCACATTTTGAAAGCCCTTTGGGCATAGAACTTGATCGTTTTTGTTTGCCTGTTTTTACAACATCTTTACTTGTTTGCCAGAGATTCAGGCCCTGGATAGGGATAGGGAGTGGACTGTGCTGTTACTGGTATGGGGGACTCCCAGGGGAGAAAACCCCCTTCACTAATGCACGTTGCCACCTAATCTGCAATGTCTAGCCTTAGACTTTGCCTAGAGCACTGAGAAGTCGGAAGCAGGATTTGAACCCAGGTCTTCCTAGCTGATTCCCCACGCATTATACCTCCCTTGCCTCTCGTTCTTCATAAAAAAGAATAAGAGGGAAGGTGGGATAAACCATTTCGACAGAAGTAGCCAGGGCATGGACCTAGCCTGACAGCATGAGTATGTAGCGTCCTGCACCTGTAGCCCCCCACCCTTGCAGAGAAGGGCAGCCGCTGGATTCTTGTTCCTGCCGCCAGGAGTGCCCTCCAGGTCTCAGCCTTTTCTCTCTGTCCCTGGCAGCTTCAAGCAGCAGAATCTGGAGCAGCGCCAGGCTGACGTGGAATACGAGCTGCGGTGCCTTCTCAACAAGCCCGGTGAGCACGGCCCCCAGCTCGTCGCTGGACAGCCTCCTGCTGAAGGACGGCAACGAGGCTGGGGCCAGGTTGGGAAAGGGCAGCTTGGGCAGGGCGGCAGGGAGGATGGGGGTGGGGCCAGAATAAGTGGGAAGCCCAGCTGGAACCCCCCTGCTGCAGTGTGTGGGCAGAAAAAGGATGGACGGAAGTAAAGAAGGCGCTGGACTCAGGAGTCAGGAAGACCGGGGTCTTTCCGCCTAGGCTACACTTCTTAGTTAGATAGTGAGCTCTCCATCGCTAGAAGTATCCAAGGGCAGGCCCAGAGAGTCCTCCTGTTGGAGGTGTTGCTAGAGGGATCCCCGCTTTTCTCTGGCGCAGATTAGACCAGATGATCTTGGAGATGTCTCTTCCTGGTCTGAGCTTGTTTTTCTCTCTCCTTCCGTGGGCAGATAAGGACTGGACGGAGGAAGACCGGGGACGGGAGAAGGTGCTCATGCAGGAGCTGGTGACCCTCATCGAGCAGCGCAACGCCATAGTGAACTGCTTGGATGAAGACCGGCAGAGGTGAGGCGGGGGGAGGGAGAGCAGACCTTTGCTGCCGTTCCAGTGATGGGGGTGAGGGGTGGGGAATGGTTAACCCCTCCCCTCATCCCCTCCCCCCAAGTACTTGCACCTGAGGGTTGGGTCTCCCTGGAGGGTTCAAGAAATTCTCTGGGTCCACGCTCCTAAAACTAGACTTCCTGAGCCCCCACCAGTGTGTACCTTGCCTCTGGTCAGTCAGAGGTGACAATAGGCTCAGTGCAAAGGCATTTACTGAAAGGGCATAGACAGAACAGAATGACAAGACATCTCCTTGTTCTCTCCTAGTCCAAGCTGATTGGGGCCTGGGATCTTTTGACCTTTCGTTTATATATTCTGGTCATGGCTTCTTGAGGGAGGTGGTAGATGATGCAGACAGAGGGAAAGGATCCTTCCTCTCATTGCTTACAGGGAATACAGGGCTGAGTGTTGGAGACCAGCGAGGCCTCACTGCTCTTTACTGATTCCCAGGAGCCCGCTGGAATTTTCTCACAGGCTCCCATCTCACAGAAAAGGGCACTTCCAGGCGGTCTTGAGACACGAGGACCAGCCAGCACTAACCACAGGCTCTTCACACTGGGCACTGTTCCTCTGTTTCCTAATCTGTTAGATAAAGGGGTCGACCTCTGACGTTAATGTTCAGTTCTAAATTCTGTGACTTAATAGCTTAAAACTGTACTAAGACTTTTGGGACTTTTGGGTCATTCTGTATTTGTTGAAATGCAGCACAGTTGATAGAGTGTCAGGCCTGGAGTCAGGAGGACTCATTTTCCTGAGTTCAAATCTAGCTTCAGACACTTCCTAGCTGTGTGACCCTGGGCAAGTCACTTCACCCCGTTTGCTTCAGTTTCCTCATCTGTAAATGAGCTGGAGAAGGAAAGGGCAAACCGCTCCAGTATCTCCGCCAAGAAAACCCCAAATGCATCATGGAGAGTCAGACACAAGTGAAAACAACGAAATAACAACAGCAGGTTTTTTTTAATTAATGAGTAATCCATGTGATCTTGGACAAGTAATAGGTCACCTCTGTGGGACTCAGTTTCCTACTCTGCAAAATGAGAGGGTTGGACCAGATCAGGGGGTCTTTATCGTATTAGCGTCCCAGCCTCCTGGCAAATGGCTGACACGCACGTCCCCCTTCTCAGAATCAGGTTTTCAGATTCATTCCACAAGATTACAAGGGAAAGCAACCATCCTGAAAGTTGTCTGTCTGTCTGTCTGTCTGTGTATCTGTCTGTCTGTCTGCTGATCTGTCTGTATATCT
>NW_020943070.1:3649498-3688514 GCF_900497805.2 Vombatus ursinus | reverse complement strand
GGCCCTGGGCCCCTGATCATGGCTTTGAGCCTCAGTTTCCCCTTCCTAGACCGTAGGCACGGCCCCTGCCTGCCTCTCTCTCACAGTGCTGCTGGGGAGGCGCCGCTGGGACCTTGTCTCTAGCGGCCCTTCATGCGTGGAAGGAGCATCAGTGGGTTTTACTCTGTGGCTTCCTCACTGACTTTCTCCCCCCCTCCATTCTCATTGACCTCAGGGAAGAGGAGGAAGACAAGATGTTGGAGGCCATGATCAAGAAGAAAGGTGAGTGGGTGTCGGGGGGCCCCCATGACCTGGTCAGGCCCGCGGGGCCCCGCTGCCTGAGTCTGGTGCCTTGAGGGTGTGTGTGTGTGTGTGTCTTTATCTGTGTGTGTGTCTGTATCTGTATGTGTGTGTATGTGTATGTGTGTGTCTGTGCATGTGTGTGTGTGTGTGTGTCTATACACACACACATTAATACATGTATGTGTATATGTCTATTGTGAATGGATGGAACACTGCATCTGGAGGTAGGGAGACCTGAGTTCAAATCTAGCTTCAGGCACTTACTGTCTGGGCGACCCTGGACAAGACATTGAAGCCTGTTTACCTCAGTCTCCCTATCTATAAAATGGTGGTCATAACAGCGCCTGCCTTGCGGGCTTGTTGTAAGGATTCAGGGAGATGACATTTGTAAAGCACGAGCACAGTGCTGGGCACACAGTAGGTGCTATCTCAGTGCCGATTGCCCTCCCTCCCCCCTATATCGAGGCACATGAATCCATACAGGATTAACACAGGTAGACCCACCTAGTGATGGGGATGGGGACTGTGATGCCACCTGGGCTGTTGGCAGGCGCTTATCACCCTCTGGGGCTGGCAGAGAAGCGCGTAAGTCCACGTGGCGGGTAGCAGCCACCCATCCCTACCCTCCCTCCCGCAGAGTTTCACAAAGAGGCAGAAGCCGGGATGAAGAAGAAAGGCAAATTTAAGACCATGAAGGTGCTGACGCTGCTGGGAACCAAGCAAGATTCCAAGAGCAAGGCCACCAAGGACAAGAGCTAAGAGCGGCGTGGCGTGCGCCACCGCCTGCCTTCCTCCCCGTGTAGGCTGGGCTGTCCCTTCCCCTGGGGGTCTTCCAGGACCAGGCGGAGGACTCTGGGAAAGGGGTCCCCAGGCAATGACTTCTCCCTTCTTTCCATCCTCAGGCTGAGCGGGGCCAAAGAGCTCCCTCTTTCCCGTGGCTGTGGGTGCCGGGGAGTAGACTATTTATTCGGCGGTGTTTTTATGGTTGTTGTTACTGTTATTATTATTATTATTATTATTATTATTATTATCATTATTATTATTATTATTATTGACTAACTGAGCAGGCAAGGATCTGGGGGGTCCCCCCCCCCGCTTTACTCTGCCCCACCCCCACCCAACCCCTCTCCTCCCCACTTCCGGAAAGGCTCCATGGCAGCAGAAGCGTGCCTCTCCTCCCCACCGCAGGAGCTTTTTGTTAAATGATCAGATGGGTTGAAGGTCAGTGCTGACCTGCAGATGGGGGCTGCCTTGGTCGGTCTCATGGCAGACGGAGGAACAGAAGAGGCTGCCAGGAGATTCCTTCCCACAACACTGGAAGGCAGCAGGAAGTGACTCCTCATAGTCAATACCACAAGCCCTCTCCCTTCTCTCGATACTTTTCAGTTTCCCGTGCTAGAGAGCTCCTGGCTGGAGCCCGGCTCTCACCAATGCCTGTCACTTGGCTCCTAACGAAGGACGTCTCCACGTGCCATGGCTGGAGCCGAAGGCTCATTCCACTTCTTTATGAGAAGGGGAGCCCCAGAACGGATCCTCTGCAGAAGGGGAAGGGTCCTCTCTACTCCAGAAGTTCCCGTCTTGTCCTGCTCAGCTCTTCCAGGGCCACCGTCTTCACTCCCCACAGCTGGGCTGGCCCAGTGACCTCTAAGGCCCGGCTGGCGTGGCCAGAGAGCTCAGTGAAAGGTCACACTGTGTTATCTTGGGGGTTTCTTTTCCCCAGAATAAATGGAACCCAATTAAACTTGCCACCCAGTTGAATCCCCCTGGTGATTTGTCCATCAGGCTGCTTTGACCTCTGGCCTCCATTCCCCATCAGGCCGTTGGGCAGCTGTGGTTGAGGGAGCTCAGTGGTGCTCGGTCCACTCTCCCCCCATCCTGAGCTGAGATGGCTGTGCTGACTGCCACCCTTGCGAGTGCCTGGCGTGTCCCAGTGCCACATCAACCAGGCGAGCATTCCTGCTTCTTCACCTGAGGCCAACCTATGTGGGCCAGAGGCTCAGACCGGCAGGATTTGGAGGACCAGGAGGGACCCCTGGGATCATCCAAGCACAAGATCTCAGGGTGTCAGAATTGGCAGGGAATTTGGAGGCTGTCTGATCCTATTGAAAGCTGATGGAGAAATCCCTCTTCCAATATCCCTGACACGGGCTGCTCCAGCCCCTGCTGGCAGACCTCATCAGGAGGAAGGGTTTCCTGACATCCAGCCTAAACCTGCCCCTCGGACCACCGTCTGGTGTCTGACCCCTTCATCCTTGAAGACGGCATTCGTGCCCCACTGCCACCCCGCTCTCGTCTTCCAGACTAAACATTCCCATTTCCTTTAACCAGTCCAGAGCGAAAACTGAGGCTCAGTAGAAAGTGACTTGCTCCAGGTTCGTACATCCCCAGGATGTGAACCGAGGTCTGCAGATACCACCTCTGGCGCCTCTCCTGCTGTGCCCACCTGGCCTGGACGGACGACCATGCCTTCTCTGTGGCATCCTGGTTGGAGGTGTGACTGGCATCTCAGTGCCAGTGGGAAGTCCCTCCCAGCTCCCTGCTCAGCCCCTTTGTTGTATGTAGTACCCTGGGGACACCCCCAGACTCAGACGCTGCCCATCACCGCTGCCCATCGTCACTGCCCAGGCAGCATCTTGGCTTGAGCTGGGAAAAGGGGCTAGCACCCGTGATATGTTGAAAGCACTTTGTAACCTTTAAACTGCTACAGAAATGCAACCTAGTAATATCTGAAAGGCAGCCGTTAAGAGATGAGTGGTAAGAAAGCGTGGCGGGCGTCCGGTGCTGGGGTCAGGAGGAGGCCTCTGAGGCCAAAGCACGCTGTGTTTCATGTATAAAGTACTCCTGCCACTTGCCTGCCTCCCTAGGTGGAGAGGGTCCAAGTGGGGATCCCCAGGGATCTGGGCTGTTGGGACGTTTTTATCTGTGATCTGGAGAAGGGCATGGACGATGTGTGTATCCATGTGTGGGGGCCATAGGGCGGGGGGTGGAGCTCACGCAGGATCCACATAGATTGTGACAGGCAGGAACATGGCACCATGACGGAGCAAGGTGAGGCTTGAGGGAGAGAAGCACATTCTACTTGATTTTAGACGGACCAGATACAGGGGGAGGCTTGGGTAGCAGTTTGTCTAAAGAAGCCCCTGGGGGATGACTGGACAACTGTGTGCAGTGGCCACCAAGAGAGCCATGGCGATCTTGGGCTGCTTGAGAAAGGCCAGGCTTCTCGGGACGAGGGGCTAAGCCCTAGGCAGACCACCTCGAGAGCATGCGGGCACCCTGGAGTGTCCAGAGGAGGCAGCCTCAATGGGGAAGGCCCATAGTCTGAGGCAGAGGAAGGAGGCTAGTTAGGCTGAGTAAGGAGGACAGCCAGGGCAGGGGCAGCCTCGTGGAGGGACGGTGAGAGCCGTCTTGTTTGGCCCCAGAGGGCGAAGCCGGGAGCCATGGGTGCTGTGCCGTTGGCTCGGCTTTGGAAAGCTGCCCAAAATGGAAGCGGCTGCTTTGGGGTGGTCTTCACTAGTTGACTACTAGATGGCTCTCCTTCTGTGATCATGGGGCAGGAAAGATGTTTTGCACACCTCTAAAGCACTGACACAGGTCAGCTGTTAATTAGCTCCTAGCTCCTAGCCCCGAAGCAGTCAGGGTACTAAAGTTCTAACCCACTAACATGCGATTTGTCCCTTCAGAAACAGCTGCCGTTTCCCCAAGGCTCGTACCAAGACAGTTTTATTGGTCTTCCCACCCCCATGGCTCAAAGGACTCCAGCCCACGTTGGGAGATGTCAGAAGTAGGGCCTGACGTAGGTGACACAAAGGAGCTGGTTCTCTCCCAAGCTTCCAGCAGGAAGAAGGGGCCTTCCACGCTTAGAGCTAGGGCCGATGGGACGAGACCCCTCTGCTGCCGTGGTCTCCTCCTGCGTGGGGCCTTCCTCCCCCATAGGCAGTGGTGGGTTTGGCTGGGCACTGTCTCTTGGCCTCTGGCCAGCCGGCCAGCTGTTTGGGAGTGGGCCTTCTCCGCCCCCACCAGTCGTGTGTTTGGAGGATGCCGGGGTCCAGGAGCACGGCGGGCAGGGTGACCAATGCAGGACCTCAGCGCTACCAGGGGGCAAGACGACGGTGTCGGCTCCTTAAGGAGAGGCTTTGGGCAGCGCCTTCTGCAGCCCCTCATTTCTCTTCTGGTCGATATCTTCCATTTCCCGCAGTTTCTGCAGAGGGCAGCGCACAAAGGATGGTCAGGGGAGGGGAGCCGCAGCAGCCACCTGCACCCCCAGGCTGCCCTGCAGCCCTCGGGTCCTACCTGTGAGATCTCAGTAAGGATAATTCCTCGGTACTGCTTGCCCTGTCCGAGGGCCTGCATCTCGGCCAGGAACTCTTGCCTCTCCCGGACTTCCTTCACCACTGAGGGGGAGAGAAAACTCATTCACACACAGGAAGATGGGGCTGGAGCTCTCCAGGCCCGTCCAAAGGCCCTGCCCTGAATTGACCAGAGGGAGAGGAATAATGGGCCTGGGCGAGGAAGGGCTGTGTTCTCCAGGGCCGTGGGCCTGCCCTTGAAGGTGAGTGAGGATCTGGCCCGTGACATCGCCATGGGCCCAAGGTGCACGAGGCTCAGAGCAGGAGGGGACCTCGGAAGCCACCTGGGTGACAGAGACAGGCTGTGCCTTGCTGGAGGTGGCCCAGGAGGAAGGTCGGGACACCCTCGTGGGCCCTGGGCATACTCTAGTGCCTTACATTCTTCAAATCTATCTGGCTCCGGGTCCGAGGGCAGAGGCTTGGCCTGCCGAACAGACTGCTTTTTTTTCTTCTTCTCAGTGCCATCCTTCCCGTTGGCAAATATGTCTTGGAGCCGCTCCTTCTCCTTCTCTGTGTCTCCTGCGGGTTCCCAAGAAGAACCCAGGTGTGAGGGAGGGCACACATCCTCGGGCTAAGCAGGCACACCTGTGCCCAGCCTGCCTGGGTGCCTTTCACCCCTAAGGGCATCCCTCTCTCTGGGAGAGAGAGGAGTGGAAGGGCTCTGTGTGCTGGGCAGAGACAGGGCAGCGAGTGGTGCCAAATGGCTGGATGATGCTTTGGTGATGGAGACGGAATGAGAGGCCCACTCTCAGTACGAGGCTCAGGGAGGGAGGAAGGAAGGATGGATGGATGGATGACAGACGTCCTCTGCCCCTGTTGAGGTGGGGCAGGGAGAGAGCGAGCTGCAGCAGCCCCAGCACCGCCCTCAGGCCCTGCTCAGCTCACCATGTCTCCCCCAATAAATCTCCTTTGGACACGTGAGTTTTGTGGATTTTGTCTTTTCCCCTTTCCCTCCTGCCTCGCTCATTCTGAGGGGCATTTGCTGCACACGTTGGATTGGGTGGGAGACCTTGCCCTGTTTCAACGCCTGTCCTCAGTCGTGGTCCCCAGAGGTCAGTAGTGCCTCATCTCCCTATTCTGGGCCACTTCCCCCAGGCCCAGAGCTTCGTCACTTACGACAAGGTCTGGGCTTGAACTGGTCTCGGGCGTAGGCCTCATTGGCCTGGCAGACTTCAGCAGGGCGGAGGTGGGGCCTTGGGGTCAGGATGGGCGGCAGATAGAAGTCGTTTACTTGCTTGGGCACTGGCTTCTGGCTAGACGCTGGATTGCAGCGAGAAGGTAGTGCATCACCTCCTGGGGAGAGACAGGAATGGAAAGAAGGCCAAGGCCCAGGAACCAGGAGCCCCACCTTTGGTCGGCTACTTTCGAGCCCCTTCCCCTTCTGAGCCTCAGTTTCCCTAAATGTCTGATAGGGATGAGTGCCCTTACAGGGCTTCAGTGGCAGATCTCCACCAGTGTAGGGTACTGTCTGGGTCAGCAGAGGGGATGAGGTTGGAGGCAGGAGGAGGATGTGAAGGAAGGGCCAGGGAGGCCAAGGAATGTTATCTACTAAGGGCTTAGGAAGGGACATCCCTGTCCCTGGGCCTGTGCTGTACCCCAGAGCCTCCAGCTGGAGGGGAGCTCCAAGGCCTAGGCCAGCCCCTAGCTGAGCAGGACACCCTGAAGTCATGGGCTCTCCTGCAGAGTCCCTGGAAGTAACACCCTCTCACTTTGTAAGTTTTCATTAAAGTTGGCAACTCCTTAATGCACTTAACCCAATGTCTGTCCTGGTTAATCATGGCCCTCTACTAGATTGGAAGCCCCCAGAGGGCAGGGCCACGTAGACATCTTTACGTCCTGCTTCTAGCACCTAGGTCAGGGTGTTGCATCTAGCAGGCCCTCCATAAACGTGGGCAGGAAGAATCAGTGACTCTGGCAGTGAGCTCAAGCAGAGGGAAGGAGCAGCTCCACAGACCAAAGACGGACGTTTCCCATGACAAGACCAGGAGGGAGTCTGCCACACATGGGAGAGCATGGGCTAGGAAGGAAGGAAGGATGCTGGCAGCAGCAGCTTTAGAGAAGGAGGACCCCGGCTCAGATCCTGGCTTCTTCCTGGGAAGGGGCTGGAATGGATGATCCCAGAGGTCCCAGCTCTGCATCTGTAACCCTGGCACAGGGCACAGGACAGGCAGCAAGGCATAGTGGGTAGGGAACTGGCCTCTGACGTCCTGGCTGGGTGACCTTTTCTGGGATTTCAGCAGCTCTCTAAGGCTGCAGAGAAGGGAGAGTGACTGTCCTCACTTGGGAAGTCTCTCTATCAAATTACAGGTCCAGCCCCAGTACCCAGCCTAGGAATAGCTCAGGTAATCAGTACCACAGCAGTTAGACGGGGTAGAAGAGAGACCAAGGCTATGGCCTAGGCTGGAAATACTTCACTGGAAAGGTGGGATATGAACAGGTCTTAAAAGATAGGCAAGATTTGGATAAGGGGAGTGAGACAAAGACTTTGGGGTGAAGAGGAATGTCCACGGAGTGTAAGGGCAGCCTGATTGGCTATGGAAGAGGATTTCCCCAAAGGCGAGCAGTGGGAAAAGGGTTTGGAGAGCCAGGTTCTGCCCAGAGTGTGGAGAACTGTCTTACAGGATTGTGGAGCCCCACCTTTACTGCCCACTCTTTTCAAGTTAAGACTCCACCCCAATCCTGCACCATTGAACAGCTGAGCCATCTCCCACTTTACTGAGAAAGTTAAGGCCAACAGAAGTGAGGTCTCGCTCAAGATTCCTCTCCCAGTCAAACCAAGCAGGTGACTTCTGTGGAAGCAAGACGGAATGTCCACCACCCTCCCAAACAGACAGACTAGTTTATAGATGGGGGAGATGACACATCATATAATGATCCCAAAGGAACCTCTAGGCGGTAAGGGAGAGGTGCCCGGTCAGCTATGTAGCCAGCCACTGCTGTGCCCTTAAAGCGAAGGGGTGGGGAGGGCAGTGGACAGGCAGGAAGAGGATCGGGGCTTCAAATTACTTTTCATCGAATCCATGAGCTGCCGCTGCTGGAAATTGGTGAGTTTGGACTCCTCCATCATCACTGGAAAACAAACAGTTGAAATGATTGCTGCTGGCTTTCAGCCATGCTGGGGCCCTTTTCTGATCGGCCCTTCCTTCAGTGCTGCTCCCCCACTGACCTTTAAGCAGCTGACAGGTTTCTGGGGTGTAGGTGGATTGGGGTGAGTGCCAGAAGCCAGTACCTTTGGCCACAGCTCCTGATTTCCCCTTTGTCGCCATGGCAAAACCCTAGGGGTGGAAGAGAAAGTCTTTCAGGACTAGCCTTCCCATAGTGTTAGGAGCTAGAGGAGATCTCTTGGAAGTAGGCCTGGGGAGGGCAGTGACTTGCTTAAGATGAGATTTCAGGTCTGGTGATGTTGCGGAAGTAGAGAGGTCTTGGGAGAGGGAAACACCCGATGTCCTTAGGCACTAGAAGGGTCATTCTACAGAGGGATGCCCGTTCTGCTCAGCCCCAGAGAGCAGTCTGACAAGTAAGAGTCGGGGGTGCAGATTTATGCTTGATGTCGGAATACACCCCCTAACAATTAGAGCTATTCAAAAATGGAAGAGGTTCCCTCTAACTGGAAATAGGAGACTGGACTATCACTTATCACGGAGTAGGGTCGGAGGGAATCATAGTATCATAGCTCTAGAATGGGAGGAAATCTCTCCAGCGTTTGGAACCAGCCGTCGTTCAGACTTCCTGAAGACCTCCAGTGACAGGGAACTCACTACTTCCTAGAGCAGCCCCTCTGAGCAGGATTGGGGGAAGGGGGGTTGGCCTCGGTGGCCGGAGGTTCCCCGCAGCTCTGGGCTTCCTCCGACCCCTGGCGGTCCGGCTTCAGCTCTTCCCAGGCCAGGCCTGATAGGAAGCATCTGCTGCCCTCCAGAGATGTCCGGAGCTGGGGGAACGGGCTGCACTTGGGGGGACAAGGGCAGGCAATCGCTACAGAGGACCCGCAGCGACGCAAAGGACGAGACTTCCCGCTTATGGTGTCACAACTAGCGCGACAGGCCCCCCACAGCCACCCTCCCTGGGTCCCCTCTCCCCCAGGGCCGGGCTCCGGACCGCTCCAGTCTCCCCACCCGGTCCATAGGGCTCAGAGCAGCGGGCACCTCCGGCTACCATGGCAACGGCTGCTTGCCTCCAGGGCCCCTGGCCCCGCCCACACTGCCATGGCAACCCGCTTCTGGTACCTGGGCGACCGCACAACCCTCGCCGCTCCCAGAGGCCTAGCCACTCCGGGAGCGCTCCAGGGTCCGCCTCCGGTACCATGGCAACGGCCGAGTCCTTTCCCTCCCTTCAGACTCCGCCCCTTCACGAACATTCTGGGCCCCGCCTCCGGCACCTTCTTAGCCACGCACCGCGGAGCTACCTCTCTCAAGCCCCGCCCCTTCCGCCAGCGCTTACGTATCCACCTCCCCTCTAGGCCCCGCCTCCGGGTGCCATGGCAACACCGGCTCCTCCCCTCCAGCTCCTCTCCTCTGGCTCTCCCTCCCCTGTGTACCTCCCGGCTCCGCCTCCGCTGTAAAGGACGCGCACCGGGCTCTGGCACTGCACCGGAGCAGTCTCGGCTCCCGGATCTGCTTCCGCCTCCGCCTCTGGCTCCGGCTACCGAGGGAACCGCCGCGCGCCCGGCTCAGAGCTCTCCGGCTCCTCTTTGCCATGACAACGGCAGCCCCACGCCCCCTCCTGGCATCAGGCTCCGCCCCCTGGCCTTTTACCACCCTTCGTCGCCCCGTGAGCTCGAGGTTCCGCCCCCCTCCCCGATTACCGGAAATTCCGTAAACGCTAAGGTCACTGCGCAGGCGCAGGGGGTTCTGTTAGGGCCGACCCGGAAGTGGGTGCTAGAAAGCCTGAGTTTGGTTGCTGCGGCGCGAGCACGAGCAGCGCGTGAGGCCGGGCCCCGGGGCTGGGGCTCGTCGGCTTCTGTGAAGAAAGGGCTGCCCTCAGACAGCTCCTCCTGGCCCAGGCGGCCATTCGGCCCGAGCCCGAGGATCCGCAGGCATGTCTGACAACGAGGACAAGTGAGTGCGGGGCAGGGGCAGATAGGGCGGCCTGAGAATGGAGGGCAGGGGAGGGGCTGAGGGATGGGGGGGGCTGGGGATGGATAGAGGGAGGGGGATGGAAGGGGGATGAGGGGAGGGGGATGGAGGAGAGGGGCTGGGGGATAGAGAAGAGAGAGGGGGATGGAAGGGGTTGGGGGATAGATGGAGGGGGATGGAGGGGGGCTGGGGGATAGAGAGGAGGATGAAGGGGAGAGGCTGGGGGATGGAGGGGGGACTGGGGGATAGATAGAGGGGAGGAGGGTGGAGTGGGCTGGGGGGATGGAGGGGAGGGGCTGGGGGATAGAGGGGAGAAGAGGGGATGGAGGGGAGGGGTGGGGCTGGGATAATAGGTACAGGGGAGGGCAGGAGATGGTGGCTCAGCATTAGAGGGTCGGCTGAAAAGTGGTACAGGCAGAGAGGCATAATGGTCTAGGGTCAGAAAAGCCTGGGTTCAGATCTTGTCCCTGACACTAACCACCTGGATGACCTTGGGCAAGATTTTTTCCCCCTCCGTTGGCCTCCCTTGTTTCCTATGTGAAATGAGGGGGGTTGGACTCCATGGCCCTTGAAGGCCCTTCCGTCCGGACCTGTTGTTTTCTCTTGTAGAATGAAAGCTCCCAGAGGGCAAGGACTGTTTTGGCTCTGTCTGTATTCTCAGTGCCCAGCATAGCACTTGGCACCTAGTAGGTGCTCAGTAAATGCTGTGGACTCAGGGTGTGCTTGGGGTCTCTCACCTTGAAGATCCTAAGGCCAGTTTGGGGTCAGAGATGCCAGAGAAAGAGGGGGCCTGGGGCTCACTTCATCCAATTCCTGCTTTTTACAGTGGGTGTCGCTCAGCTTCTGAGTGACCATGCTAGGCTTCGAACCCAGCTTCTCCCACTCCAGATGCAGCCTTCTTTTCCACTGTCCCATCAGCTCCAGGCTAGAATGGGGGGAGGTGGGGAAGGGTGTTCAGCCCTCTCTGAGCACCCGGGTTCACAGGGGCTTTCTTTCTGTGCAGTTATGATGGTGATGACTTCGATGATGTGGAGGAAGATGAGGGTCTCGATGACTTGGAGAATCCCGAGGAGGTCTGTACTTGTCCCATGGGCTCTTACTGCCCCAGCACAACCAAAGCCAGGGCTGGCAGCCAGTCACCCGGGTGCAGGGCGTGGTATCATTCTAGTTCATGGCTCTTCTCCTCACCTGGAACCACAAAGAAGGCCACTGGGCATTGAGTGGAACAGCCACCCCATGTGAACCAGCAGCCGTGTTTGCAGACAAGTTAACTGCAGGTTTTTCCTCCCATCCTTTGACTGTCCTTGGCTGCTGGGGCTCTCAGTCCCTTATTGCAGGTGAAGCAGACAGATCTAGGATGGAGTAACTTTGGAAGACAAGCATCTACCCTGTGATCCAGGATGTGGCAGCTCCACGGGGGTTTCATAACAAGAAGTACATTTCCATTTGACCAGTGACGTGGCCAGTCAATAGAATTTTGGTTTGGCAGCCAAAATCTTTCAAACTTTTATTCCTCCAAACTGACTCTGCCAGATACCTGTCGCCTCCGTGGCTGTTAATCCACTTGGAAAATGTGGAGTAAAGTCATGCACCTGGCCCTCTCTTGGGAGGATTTGTCGTCTTACTTCACCATGATCTTTGGTTGAGGTTGCCAGGAGCCTCTAGATCTGAGCCTTAGACTTTTTGTGTCCAAAAGGAAACTTCCCCATCTCCTCTCCCTTTTTCTAGGAGGGCCAGGAGAACGTGGAGATCCTTCCCTCTGGAGAACGGCAGCAGGCCAACCAGAAGAGGATCACTACCCCCTACATGACCAAGTATGAGCGAGCCCGGGTCCTGGGCACCCGGGCCCTTCAGATTGCGTAAGTGGGAATCTCCCTCTTCTACTCATTCCCTGCTACCCCCACCTCCACCCCATTGACATCTCAGTTCAGCAGATATTAGGTCTTCTCTCTGAAAAGCGTCTGGGCTTAGCAGGTAAAATGATGAGTTTAGAGCCAGGAAGACTTGGGTTCAAATGCAGCCCTCATGGCCCTTGTCCAACCCTGTCGCTTCTAGCTATGTCCTCTTGATGATAACTGCCTGAGACCTAATCCACTGAGCTATTAATGGGTTGCATTGTGCTTTTGTGAAGGGACTTACTACACTAAGGAAATCTTAGGAAATTGACACAGAGTTGAAGTCAAAGGTTTTATTGTTGTTCATTTGTTTCATTCGTGTCTGACTCTATTTGGGCTTTGCTTTTCTTTCTTTCTTTTTCTCTCTCTTTTTTTTTTTTTTTTTTTTTTTACTTTTTGGTGAGGCACTTGGGGTTAAGTGACTTGCCCAGGGTCACACAGCTAGTAAGTGTGAACTGTCTTTCCTGACTCCAAGGCTGGAGCTTTGTTCACTGCACCACCTAGCTGCCTATTTGGGGTTTTCTTAGCAAAGGTACCAGAGTGGTTTGCCATTTCTTCTCCGGCTCATTTGATAGATGAGGAAACTGAAGCACAGGTGAAGTGACTTGCCCAGGGTCACACAGCTAGGAAGTGTCTAAGGCCGGATTTGAATTCAGGTCCTCCTGCCTCCGGGCCCTGTACTCTATCCCCTGTGCCACCAGCTGCCAAAGTCACCCAGAAGTCAAAGGCCCAGGGCTCATTTTGACTTGGGGTAAGTCATTTCATTTCTGTGCGCCTCACCTTCCTCATATGTAAAAGGAGACTGGGCAGGATGAACTGAAAGGTCCTTCCCAGCTCTGAGTCTCTGAGCCGGGGACGCTTGACTTCATGTGTGCACAGCACGGTGCATTCCACCTGCTCGGCCGGGGCTGGGGGGTGGGGGGGAGGCTGCGGCCTCCAGGCCACGTGCGGCCCTCTAACTGAATCCAAACTTTGCAGAACAAATCCCCTTAATAGAAGGATTGACAAGTTCCCCACCCTTGTACTAGGCATTTAACCAATGCTTGTCAAGTGATGGATTGGTGAATGAAAAGAGCCTGTTGTCTCAGTGGAGCAGGTGCCCAGAAAACTGCCATAAACGATACCAGCGCATAGTAGAGACGTAGGGACAGATCCAGGGGGTGAGTTTGTTGAAGAAGAGATTCCTCTCTCCTGGGGGGTCGGATTGGGGCCTGGGAGGAGTGGTAGGGATGGATGGATGGATGAGCGAAGGAGTGAGGCATGTATTAAGTTCTTCCTTTGTACACACCACTGCTAAGCACCAGGGCCAAAGTCAGCCCTGCCCTCGAGGAGCTCACGTTCTAATGGAGGAGACAGCGCTGAGGGCAGGCTTCAGCTGCCAGTCGGATGGATGTGTCCCATGGGCCTTGGGGGGCAGCGGCAGAGCGGATGGTGGGCATCACCCCCACTGATAAAATCGTCACTTGTTGATGTTGAACGATCTGACAGCCCCAAGACTTTGGGGGCAAGAACTTTCTCTTCTGGGTCTCATGAAAGTGCCTGGGAGTCTGTTCTTGGCCGCGTTCTGTTCAACTTTTCTGTCAGTGGTTTGGAGCAGGTGTGATTGTCAGATGTGTGGGTGACAGGCACGTGGACTGAGTCTAACAAGGGGAGATTGAAAGAAATGAAGGGTAACCGCTATGTGGGGGTTCAGAATTGTCAGCTGAAGACTTCAGAGCAAGAAGGGTGAGGCTGGACCACATCATTAGAAAAGACTGAGGGCTGGAGGGTTAGTCATTTCATTCAGGTGCTGATTTCATTAGCATTGACAGTGTGAAGACAGAGAGAAGGTGGGGGGATGAAGAGAAAGAAATGTTGTTGTTTGGTTGTTGTTCAGTCATGTCTGACTCTCTGCGACCCCATTGGGGGTTTCCTTGGCAAAGATCCTGGAGGGGTTTGCCATTTCCTTCTCCAGCTCATTTTACAGATGAGGAAACTGAGGCAACCAGGATGAAGTGACTTGCCCAGGGTCACAGCTAGGAAGTGTCTGAGGCTGGATTTGAACTCGGGTGGAAGAGAGAGAAAGCGACAGAAACAGAGTCCAGAGGACTTGAGGCTCTGTTGAGGGGGGCGTGGCAACCAGCACCTAGGTAGCCCCTGGAGCCGCTGCCCAGGGCTGGCCACATCTGCAGTGCTGACTTCATGCCGAGGCTACGTTTTAGGCAGGATTTTGACAAGCTGGTGTTTGTTCAGCAAGTGTGGGATAATGTGGTTGAAGGTGGAGTGGGGGGGAGGTGTGTGATGCCTGTCCTCCCACATCTGAGGGACTGGCACGGGCAGGGGGACCAGCTGCCCTTCACTGGGCTCAGGAGGCAAAACGAGAGGCAGACTTTGGCTTGATAAGATGATGATGACGACGGTGTGTGGCAGGAAGAGCACGAGGCGGGGAGGCGGGGGCTGGGGGCGCTGTCCTTTGGTCCCTGTGACCTCTGGGGCTCTTGGCACGGTTGGACGAGGGTCAGACTCGGGCCAATTGTTCCATTTTACAAGAGGAGGAGGAGGCCCAGCCCAGAGACTTGCCCATGAGTGGTCATTGTTAGGCAAGATTCACACCTGAGTCCTCTGACTTATGAGCCCATGGAGTCTCATTTCTGCTTTTGATAGAAGGAGAATTTTCTTTTTTTTTTTTTTTTAGGCAATTGGGATTAAGTGACTCACCCAGGGTTACACAGCTCGTAAGTGTCAAGTGTTTGGTCTGAGGCCGGATTTGAACTCAGGTCCTCCTGACTTCAGGGCTGGTGCTCTATCCACTGCGCCACCTAGCTGCCCCAGAAGGAGAATTGTCTGTAGCAGTTTGATCCATCGCCCCATAGAGGAGGCTACTTTGGCGGCTGGTGGGGTCTCCATCGCTGAGGGCCGCAGGCAGAGGCCGGAGCAGGGGCCTGCTCAGGTTGGACTGGAGGACTTGGTTTCCTTCTGTCTCTGAGATCGTCTGAAATGCACGTGATAGGAGGGCTTTGAGCTCAGAGGGCCCTCCTGTGCTGCTCCTCCTTGCAAGGCTTCTCTTGACTTTCTGGGCTCCTTGACGCCAAGACCTCTGTTTTGCAGTCTCTGTGTCCTGTCATGCGTCCAGCTCTGGGCCTTCACAGAGGGAGTGTTCGCCAAAGAGATCGATTAGTTCTTGGCCATGGGTTGAGCAAGCTCAGCTTAAACTGACGTTTAACTTTGGAATCAGAATAGAAAGGGAAGAGTTATCCGGGGGTTTGCTCACTGGCCCCTCATGAGGTTGACAGCCTTTGGTAGGGTTTGCGCAGGTGGGCAAGGTCTGCGTCGGCTCCAGCCTGCCACCTGGCGGTCACTGCCACGTAGGACAAGCCGGCTACTTCTCTAGCCTTGTGATGCACCACCTGGTGGTCACTCCCCCGTGCTGTAGGCACTGCCCCGTGGTCCTTTTAGGCCTCAGAGCTCGAAGAAAGTGAGTTTGGAGAGCGTTTCAGCGGACAGCATTGCAGAGTACGCATGTTGCCAAGGAGGAGGGCCTTTTTTTAACAAAAGCATTCACACATGTGGTCGATGTTATCCTATAGGCTCCGTCGGGCCTCTGAATGAACGTTTTATGTCATGAATTCCCAGGTTCAAGGTCTTTTTCATTCATCTCCGGAACACGCATCGTGCTTGTTTGTTAGACTAAGGAGTTGTCTGCTGAGAGGGGGCAGGCCCTGAGTTTTAGAAAGCGGACGTCTGGTTGAAATGAAGCCTTCAATTCTAGATCTGGAGCTCAAGGACAGACACATTTTTTCCCTATTAAACATCGCTCATAAAAACATCATCACAAACTCATTAGCCACACTTCATTTTGTTGGATCTAAATAAAGGCCAGAGTGAGGGGTGGGTATGAATGTGTGAGCCCCTCCCAGTCTGGAAACCCCAGATCTTGCCCAATCAGCTCCTTTTATGGGGAAGCCAAGGCCCGTGCGAGTGTCCTGGCTTGCCTGAGGGGCCTGAGGCAGAGCCTTAGATCAGGGGTGGGGAACCTGCAGCCTCATGGCCACAGTTTTACAGAACAAATCCTTTTATTAAGGGATTTGTTCTGTGAAGTTTGGATTCAGTCAAAGGGCCGCTGTTGAGGACCTAGAGGGCCACATGTGGCCTTGAGGCTGCAGGTTCCAGAGGGCCACATGTGGCTTTGAGGCTGCAGGTTCCCCACCCTGCCTTAGATAATAGGGTATTAGAGCTAGCAGGGACCTCAGTGTCTGGCTCAACCCTCCCATTTCACAAAACAGGAGATTGAGGCCCGCAGTGGGAAATGACATTTCAAAGGTCACAAAGTTCATTAGTAACAATCAGGATTGAAAGTGAGGTCGTCTGAGATTGAATGACAAAATATTTTGCAGAGTGCTTCTCAGTGATTAAGTGTTAGCCGTTACCATCCTTCTTATTACGATTACTCCCAGGCCAGGCTGCTTTCTGGTATAATTTGCTTAGGCCAGAAAGGCTCAGCCCCTACCATGATGGGAAATCTGGCCAGTGGAGACAAGGAGGGGCATCTTCTCTCCCAGGTGAGCTGGACTCCTTCATCAGTCTCTCTGGGGGCCCACAGGTCTCTTCGGAGTTCAGTTGCCTCCTCTTTTCTCCCTCCATCAGCTGTGCTGGGTTAATTGCTTTGTCCAGCAGAGGGAGTCACTTTCCTCTTGGTCCCTTAGGGTCTGAAGAACGGTGGTTCCTCCAGCCACTAAGTATAAGGTGATAGTCCAGCCAGAGGCCTCCTAGCTTATCAGCTCTGGAAGGAACCATGCAGAACTTGCAGTTAACTGCCCCTCATTCTACTCAGGAAAAGTAGGGCCCAGACCGGGGAGCGACTGACCTCAGGCCACACGGCCTCTTGGGTTTGCTGCTGTGCCCTGGGGATCCTTCCAGCTGAGGTTTCCTCTGATCTCGTGAAATGAGAGAGGAGAGGAGGCCATCCACAGAACACCCCTCCCCTGGGGGGGCAAGAAGGGGCCCTGGACAAGGGCCGATTGTGTGGGACGCTCTGTGGCCCCCAAGGGAACCAGACTGCCTGGTGACCACGGGCAGGTGACGTCCTCCCTCCGGCCCGGCTTTCTCGAAGAGGCCTGCACTAGGTAAATTCCGACGGTTCCTCTCGTGCCGATGGTTTGAGTTTCCTTTGTTCAGCGCAAGCATGTGCCTCAGCACCCCAGCAAGGGAGGTGGCACACAGTGTCATTCCCTCCATTTTATAGATGAGCAAACTGAGACTAGGGGTAGGCTTCCTGTTGAGGTCTCCTAGCACTAAGACTAGTACCTTTCCCATGGTGCCGTGTAGCTTCTCTTCTAATTTGCTAATGGCATGATCTTTAACATTCAGGTCGAGGGTCCATTTTGAGTTTATTGTGGAATAGGATATAAGGTGTGGATCTAAGGCTCGTTTTTCACCTTGTGGTTCAGGGGGAAAGAGAAGGGATGAGAGCTTGGGCTTGGAGTCAGGGCTCTGGGATCAGGGCCTGTTCTGCCCTGGAGCCGTAGCAGCTGGGTCATCCCAGGCCCTTAAGCCTTATACCCCAGCCGCTCTTCCAGGGCGGTTGGGAGGAGAGTGCTGCTCTAATAGTTATTAATAAGATGTGCTCCCTGCCCCTGGGGAGCCTGGGATCTTGTTGGGAAGATAGGATGTGCATCAGTCTGAATACAGCTGGGGCCTAGTGCGGTGCTGTCCAGAGAAGGGCAAGAAGATGGAGATGCATGTGAGCAGTGGCAGCAGTAGCCACAGCTCTTGGGAAGACTTCCTGGAGGAGGTGGGCTGTCTAGGTGGCGTGGGGAGGATGGTGGAACTGGCAGAGACCCAACTCCTGCTTTTTAGGCAGGAGAAAGAGCAGGAACAAAGGCCCAGGAGGGGCCGTGCAGTCCCTGCCTCGCTGGTGGTCGTGAGACCGTGGCTCAGTACGGCCATTTCTGAGGGCTTAGTCGGTCAGCGAACGAGCATTTGTTAATTGTATGCTGCTGTGTGTTGGGCACTGTGCTTGATGCCAGGGATACAGAGACACAGCTAGGCCTGGGGCATTTCTCCTGGGTTAGGGGTATGTGTACTTGTTGACCCGGAAAGGTCATCTCGGGCACCGCCCTCGTTGTGCAGAGGAGAAATGGGCCCATCGAGGCTGAGGAGGCCTGAAGGCTGGAGACAGCTGTGACCCTGAGCAGCCTCTCCCTGGCTGAGGCTCAGTTTCCTCCTGTGTAAAATGGAGGTGATCGGGCTTGTGTTACTCATCTCAGTAGGAACCCACTTCCCAGCCCTTTCATTGCTATAGAAACGTGAGTTCTTATTGTCCCTGTGGCTGGACTGTCCTTCCCAAATCCTGCCCATCCTGGAGGCTGCAACGGAAGGTCGTCTCCATCTGCAGTTATCTGGGAGAGAACGCACAAAACCAGGGCCAGGAACAGAGTGTTAGTTACAGAGAACAGAATCTGTGAGCTGGGAGGGGTAACCCAGACAGACCCTTAGAATTAGAACTCAGAGCTGAGAACTGGGAAGGACCTTAGAACATCTCAGGTCCTAGCTGGGAGAGGCCTGAGAGCTTATCTGCTTAAGTGCCACCATTGAACAGATGAGCAAACTGAGGCCCAGGGGAGCTCGCTGGTTTGCTTCCTGTTCCACAGCAAGCCAGTGGCTTCAGACTCTGCAGGCTCCCAGACCCATCCCATTGTCTCCCCAGCTCTCCCCTCCCTCAGCTGTCCCTTTGTGCCCTGCAGAATGTGTGCCCCTGTGATGGTGGAGCTAGAAGGGGAGACTGACCCGCTGCTCATCGCCATGAAAGAGCTCAAGTGAGTTTTCTGAGAGCCCCGAAGCCCCCTCCCCGCTCCTGCCTCTCGCCCGCGTTGGTTCTCCAGCGGTCCCACACGGATGCCCTGTACGGGGCGAGGCTGCCCTGAAAGAGGGGGCTTCCAGCTCCTCCTCCACCAGAGCCTCCTAGGCCTTTGGCTTCCCCCTCTTCAATTTGGCATTCCGTGCCCTTCTGCTCCTGGCTTGGCCCGGGTGGCGGGGGGGCTTACTGTCTCTCAAGCCTCTCCTTCCGCCCACAGGGCTCGAAAAATCCCCATCATCATCCGCCGCTACCTGCCCGATGGGAGCTACGAAGACTGGGGCGTGGATGAGCTCATCATCACCGACTGAGCGGCCCGGCCCGGCCCCTGGGCATCGCGATGCTCTGTTTGTTTTTCTCTATGGATAATAAAGCCTATTCACCCTCTCCTGCTCTCCTTAGTCCAGCTGCCTCCCCGTTGGGTGCCACTGCCAGGCTCTGTGTTGGCCCCCGGCCCACTGCTCCTGTCACCCCTCGGCTCTCTACGAACCTCTCCAGCCCCCCGCACGCGCCCCCCCCCCCCAGCTCCTTCTCCCCCAGCCCCACTCCCAAGAGGCCGTGGCTGCCGCAGGGGAGGGAGACACCTCAGCTGTCTCCCCAGCACACAGACCGGCCTTTGTGCCCAGGGAGCTGGTTGCCATGGAAACCTCCAATTTCCTCCGATGGGGACTGACTTCGGGGGCTTCTCAGGAGTATCACAGAGCAGGTCTCATCAAGCCACCCATTGTTTCCTGAGGACCTGCCTCAAGCCCTTATCACCCATCGGGATCCCCTTTCAGGGGCAGCGTCTCAGCAGGAAGCGCAGGCCTGGAGTCAGCCTTCTCCCCCCTCCCCCAGCCCCTCACCTGGCCCTGTCGGGAACCCCCTGGACAAATCAGTGTCCGGCAGAGGGTCTGACACCTGCTTTGCCCCTCGGTGCACCCCTCTCAGGCCCTGGGCCCTGCCCACACCCCTCCGGGCCCTCCTCTTTCCCTTTGGTCCTTCTCCGTGCCAGGGCAGGCGGGCAGTGGGAGAAGCCTGGTCCTGGCCTTGCTCCTGGCTCTCTCTCTGATGTGAGGCAGGGCCTCCCCTCTCCACCCCCTAGTGCCATGTGCATGTTCTGCTCCCCCGGAGGTAACATGGGGTGACTGAGCTCACTTCCTCCCTGTCTCAGAGGACTATGAAGTTTCCCTGGGATCCCTTGAGCCTTTCTGCTGTCCCCGTGCACTTTGCCTCGGCCCAGGAGTCGGAAGGACCCCAACCTGCTTCGGCCAGTATGGGGAGGGAAGGGACGAGCTGGCTTGAGTTATTGGCAGCTCTGGTTGGGGTGAGGGGGCAGCTGATGACTCTCCAGGTGGGAGAGGGTTAATCTGTGGAGCTGAGCTGTGGCCTTTCTGGCCCTCCCCCCCATCACCCACCCTCCACCCCCGCCCCAAGCTCATGGAATCCTTTAATCACATCGGGCACTGAAATTTCAGTCCTGAAATGCCGCCTTTGTGCAGGCATCCTGGGCCGCCGCCCCGAGTGCGGGGGTCATTTTCTCGGCCCCGTTTCTTTAAATGGCCTCTTTGTTCCCTGCTGGGCTGCTCAGTATCAGATGTGATTAAAGGGAGGTGGCGTTGGGGTGGCAGGGGGGTGGTATGGTTGGAGAAGATGGGGGGTTAACCCTCAGGGGTCCAGCAGAGAGTTGGACTGGTATTTGCTGCCCTCCCTACACCACTTTCTGGGGGAACCTTGTTTCTCTCCTGGCCTGGCTTGGGATTTGTCCCTTCCTGGGTGCCATTCAGATAATAGATCTCCTGCCACCGTCAACACTCGTCCTTCCACATCCTCTGTGGTTTGGCCCACACTCCCTTCACCCTCCCACCTGAAACTCATTCAGCTCTTCTCTTCTACGTGAACCTAGCTGGAGCCCCTTCTCGACCCTCACCCTTTACCCTCCTCATCCCTGGGCACACTTGGCTTTACGTGGTGCCTGACTTCTTTACCTTATTCTTGTCCTGTCTGTTCTACCCATTTTCCTCTCTTTCAGCCAGTGCCACCTCCAATCTCTCCCGGGCCAGCAAACTGAGGCATCATTCTTGGGCTCTTGGCTTCCTTAGCAAGCTCTCATCTCACCGGATGAGAAACAATTTAATTTAGTTGGGATCCAAGAATCTTTGTCAGAAATTTTTTTTCTTTTAACAAATTTAAGGGGCAGCTAGGTGGCGCAGTGGATAGAGCACCTCCCCTGAAGTCGGGAGAACCTGAGCTCAAATGTGGCCTCAGACTAAACACTTGACACTTACTAGCTGTGTGACCCTGGGCAAGTCGTTTAACCTCAATTGCCAAAAAAGAAAAGAAAAAAAAAGGAACAAATTTAAACAAAATGTTTAAATTGCTACGTTTTGTTCTTACACAGTGGGGCACTTCCCAACAAACACCCAAATTCCTTTGATAAACGTTTGTTTACTGAACTTGTTGACTTATAAAGTGCTTTCCCCAAAGAGTGAAGCAAGACAGTGTAATACCATCTTCAAGACTGAAAATATGATTGTCAGTGACTAAGAAATCATGGAGCCCAAGAGAGATGCTGAAATGTTCAGGATGGACAAAGGTTCAGATTTTCAAGAATGGGAAAAAAGTGGATTCCAGAAAGTGCAGACTGCCAAACTTAATACTGATCACTCAGGAAGATTCTCGTTTACGTTCATGAACTGATGGTTTCTGGGCACTTAGAAAAGAAAGCAGTGATCATTAGAGCCAGCATGGGTTCATTGTGGTGGAGCCCCCTTTCCTGTTCTCTTAGGTAGGTCATCAGAATACCGGAGATGTAGCATGTCTTAGGTTTGTTACAGTTTCCACATGGATAAATGTGGGTTAGGTGATAGTACATTTAGGTAGTGCCCCAGTTTAGCTCAACAGGTGTGAGACTTAAGAGATGGTTAAAAGACTCCGAAAGGTCAGCAGTTAGTAAAGCGATAATCCTTTAGTGTGGCTTCACTCAAGAAAAGCCAGCATCTGAAATTCACTTGGAGGCAAGAGCATGGAAAAGTGGGCACAGTGGGAAGAGAGGTTCAGGGCAGAGGAGACGTTGGGGTCTCAGTTGCGAGAAGGGGAGGGAGCCTTGGCCATTATGGTCCTCAAGCCACAGCAGGAAGAAGGTGGGGATAAGTTGGTGAGAATGCTTGGGAGAGGCAACCCTCCAACAGGGCCTGTTTCTGCAACACTCAACTCCCTGGCCAGCATGTGTTTCACCTGGGTCCTTTATCTTTTGCTGGGATGGCTTGCTGTGGTGCTGAAGGCTGGGGATTTTATAGGGCTGGGGGAGGTTCTCATCATCATATCTGCTGTGTCCTCTAGCACCTTTATATGCATTAACTCATTTAATCCTCATGATAGGTGCTATTATTATCCCCATTTTACAGATTAGATAAATGAGACCGAAAAAAAGTGAAAGTGACCTGGCTTGGGGTTGAATTATCAGAAATGGCAGGATATGTACCCAGGTCCCCCAGACTCCCAACTCCATTGTTCTATCCATGCCACTCTGCCTGTTATTCACATCTGATTGATTCTCATTTCTGATGCCACAGGCAGGGAGATGACGCGTCAGTCAAGGAGAGTGCAAAGAAGGGCTAGGGAAGTTTCTAGAAAAGACAGGAAGAGGGGTTAAAGGTAGTCTAATCCAAGTGAGCTTAGTGGGTCTCAGGCTGCTGCCTCCAGAACACAGATGCTTTTTGAGCTGTCATGGGAAGATTGACAGCTGGATAAAACAGCTGCAGCTCCCCACCCTACCCAGTTGCTAGTATTGTGCCCAGCAAAATTGTGTTGGTCAATTTGACTCTTCGTGACCCCATTTGGGGTTTTCTTAACAAAGATACTGGAGTGGTTTGCCATTTCCTTCTCCAGCTTATTTTTACAGAAGAGGAAATTGAGGCAGGGTCACACAGCCAGTAAGCATCAGGCCAGAGTTGAACTCAGGTCTTCCTGACTCGGTCCAGCGAGCTATCTCCTGGGCCACTTAGCTGCCCCCCCCCCCCCCCCCGCCACAAAATTACCTTGTTTATTTTGCATATGCTCACCTGTTTACGAATTGCTTCCCCTGGCTGATTGTAAGCTCCCTGAAGGCAGGGTCTGTTTCATTTTTGTATCTCTAGCACAGTGCCTGGCATATAGTAGGTGCTTAATAAATGCTCATTAATTGGTTGATTTCTTCATCTACAAAACAAGGTAGTTGAGCAAGGTTGTCCCTAAGATTGCTTCCAGCTTCAAATGTTTATGGATTATGCTAACCTGGAATGAACTCTTTAATAGGAAGAGAACACGCATTTATTAAATGCCTACTGTATGCCAGTCATTGTGCCAAGCATCATACAAATATTATCTTATTTGATCGTCACAACAACCCTGGGTAGGTGCTATTATTATCTCCACTTTACAGTTGAGGAAACTGAGGCAGCTAGAAGTAAAGTGACTTGCCCAGGGTCCCACAGCTAGTAAGTGTCTGAGGCTGGGTCTGAGTTCAGGTTTTCCTGACTCCAGACCTGGGGCTCTAGCTACCCACAAACTACCTCTTCAGTAGCTTGCTGCAGGCCCCTGCGTCAGAATTGGACCAAACACAGAGTAGGGGTTGAGGATGTGAGGCCAGGGTCTGAAAACTACCCTGGAGGCAGCATGGAACAGGGGAGGAGGAACATGCTGAGCCCTGAGCCAGCCTTCCTTGGTGTGAGTCCCAGTTGGGCAAACAGGCTAACTGAGCCTCAGTTTCCTCCCCTGTAATTTGGTGATAGCAGTATTTGAAGTACTTCTCTTATGGGGTCCATACTGAACAAAAATTTAGTAAACTACAAAGTGTTAGGCAAACGTGAGTTATTATTGCTACGAGAAGCAGTTGGGATGGTTTATCCCAAAGAAGAGATGACCGGGAGTGAGTGAGATGAGATCGTCATCTTCCCGGCTTTGAAGGGCTCTCCTGTAGAAGAGGGAGCCCTGACTCGGCTGGAAAGTGTGGGTTACCTGCTTATCAAGTGGGTATTTCCTTGGTTTTGATGCCACAGACACGTCCCACTGTGCACCCAAACCAACCTGTTTGCAAAATAAATTCCAGGAGAAAATAGTTTTATCAGTTGTTGAAAAGCAAGGAAGGAGGTGCAGCGAACGGTGCGGTGCACAGAGCACCGGGCCTGGAGACAAGAGGACCAGAGTTCAAATCTGGCCTCAGACATTTACTAGCTGTGTGATCCTGGGCAAGTCACTTAACCCCATTGCCCAAAAGAAAAAAAAAAGGAAAAGAAAAGAAAATCAAGGAAGGATGTGTCCTTTAATTTGGAGTTCTGAACAAACACTGACTATTGAATTCAGAATTTTCTTGTCTTTCAACGTTGGCATCGTTGTCAAATGGTTCAAAACTGACATGGTTTAATGGGTGACTGGGACGTGAAAGAAGATGCCTGAGCATTTGTTTTGTCGAAGGACCATGAAAGGAGTCTGCCAGACCTGCCGCTGAAACCTTCCCCATTAGAATGGAAGCTCCTCCAGGGCAGGGACTGACTTTTCTGTTTGCGCACAGTGCTTTTCACCTAGTAAGCACTTAATAAATGCTTCATTCATGTATTCATTCATTCATTCATTTCTATCCTTAAGTAGGCTGTTTTTAAAAAATTTCCCTGTCCTCCCTTTGAAGGATTCCTACAAGTCTTCTAGCCTTGTCCATGGTGCCATAGCTACCAAGTGTCTGAGGCTGGAATTCTTCCTTGCAAACTAATATTCCATTACATTCATGGGCTAGAATCCCCTCCCCAATTATTAGATACATTTTGTTTTTGTTATCACGAATAATGCTGCGGTGAACATTTTTATAGCCGTGGGTCTTTACTTGCAGTCAACAATCTCCTAGCATCTAGTCCCAGGGGTGAGGTGGAAGGGCATGGCTAATTTAGTCACTGGTCTTGCATAATTCCAAATTGTTTTCCAGAGCAGTTGCACCAAATTCCCACATGCTTACTGAATACCCTGGTGACCCTAGACTGGAGGGGCAAGGGGGGAGGGGGGGGAGCTGATAGATTAAATTACAGCCTCAGGATCCCAAAAGGCTTGGACTACCTTTTGATAAATGTCTGTTGACTTGGAAAGATCTGTTTGCTTTTGCCCAATGGTGATTTAACAGGAAGAAATGTCAGGTCTTACAGTTAGGTCCAAAAAGTCAGCAACATGATTAGAAGTCAGGGTTATATGGTCTAGATGTAATTTGTGTAAAAAGTGAGACCTTGGTGGGGGGGAGGAGTTGACAGCAGGCTTGATCCTAGTAATAATGAGGTTTGCTCTCATTTATCTCATTCTTTACTGTTTTCCCTGGTGCCCGCCTCATAGTAACTCCAGACGGTATGCATAATATAATCTCCCATTTTATAGATCAGGAAAATAAACCCTAGAGAAGTGACTTATGAAGCCTTTCCTGATTCCCCTCCCCACCATCTTCTAGGACCTCCAAATTACCTCGTATTTACTGAGTAAATGTTTGTTTTTGCTTCCGTGTGTTGTCATTGTTTGTGCCAGTAGAATGCAAGCCTGTTGAGGGCAGGGACTGTTGGTCACACAGCTGGCAAGTGGCATGGCTGAAGTTTGAACTCAGGTCTTTCTGAACCCAAAGCTATGATTCTGTCCACCATACTGTGCTGTCATCGGTTCACCAGCTTTGTACTTGCCTTACCTCTGTCTGTGCCAGGACAAATCACCAACTCTTCAGACCCTTTTGTCCTGAGGGATTCTTTTCTGTGTTTTTCCATAGATTCACCATTGATTGACTGTTCACCCCACAAGCCAGAGGCCTTCCTCTGTTCTCTCCATGTTTTATGTGTGTACCAGAGCTAAATTCTGGCTCTCTGGCTCTCCCACTCCCTACGGCACGACTGATTATCTTGGGAAACTTAGCCGGGAAAACCTGGGGCCATGATCATTCCCTTCAAGTCATGGAAGGAATGTCTCATGAAAGCGGAGTCAGGTTAATTCTTCTTGGCCCCAAAGAGCAGAATCAGGAGCTTGGGATGAAGACCAACTCCCTAGCAATGAGATCTACCCAGCTGTAGAGCAGGCCGATTTTTAGGTAGTGAGCTCCTCATCACTGGAGGTACTCAGATGGGCATTGGTCAGGGTTTTAGTAAAAGGACTTCCTTCCTGCATTGGTGGGAAGTTGGACCGAATGATGATAACCAGCATTTCTATAGCATCTGCTATGAGCCAGGCACTGTGCTGTCTCCTGTGAAATGTCAGATTCCACCCTAAACCAAACTTATAGAAAGGCAACGTGTCCCAGTAGACAGAGCACTAGACTTAGCATCCAGAAGACTTGGGTTCGAATCCCACCTCAGATCCTTACTAACCTTATGTATCCTCGGTAAGTCCCTTAATTCCTGAGCCTCATTTTCCTCATCTGTCAGATGGGGGGAGGGGTGGATTCAGTGATTTTGAGGGTCCCTTTGTAGCTCTAAGTCTCTGTTCCCGTGAATCTAGGAGTCGGTCGTTTATGAATTGGGACATTTGTCCTCCGATCTTGTGTTTCCCATTCTCCTTTTAATAGCACTAACAATGGCTCAGTAATCACATCTTCCATTCCCCCCACGACCTTGGGATGTAATTCATCGGGGCCAGGTGGTTTGCAGTCATCCAGGGCAGCTGGGTGCTGGGTTTCTGAGGACCCAGTCTGATGAACTCTTTATCCTGGAGCTCTGTGAATAGGCTCAGAGACTTCTGGACCCTTTGAACCTCCGGCCCCTCACCTCCCAGTATTCTTTGCAGCATTCCTGCCCCTCCCCCACCAAGCTGTCCCTCTGTCATCTCCCCAAGGGTGTGGAAGTAATAGTGTGGGGTCCTCCCAACCCTGAGATTATGTACAGGGCAGGGATGAGAGAAGGGGACGTATGGTACGGGTAGGGTGGAGGGGGGACAGTAAAGCATCCCCTAACGAGAGCCCTGTCTGACCTCACCCATAGCTGGAGATGTGAGTGGTGTGTGTGTGTGTGTGTGTGTGTGTGTGAGAGAACATGTGTATGCATGAACATATGTGTGAATATGTGAGTGTGCATGTGTGTGAGAGTGAGTATTGTACAGGAGTGTGAATACACGTGTGTGAACATGTGTGAGTGTCAGTGTGTGCACGTGTCCATCTCTACCCTCAGGACAGCTCCCTCACTTTCCCATCCCCACCCCAACTGGGAGTTGATCGACTTTGGCATCCACCTGAGGTAGACACCCCGCCCCTTCCCTGGAGCCCATGAGGAGGGGCTCCCAGAGACCTCTGAGCTTCCTTCCGACTCTGCCATCCTGTGGGTCTAAGATCTAAGGGCTGCCTATCGTACCGTCCCACCTTATTCCCAAGAGACAGACTAAGGCCAGGCCCAGGAGGCCAGTAACTGAAACCTTTAATTTTATTATTCTGGATTGCTTAATGCAGAGTTAATAGGGACTGGGCAGGGGAATAGGCAAGGGGCTACTGAGATAAATAGGGGGAGAGGGGCAATAATGTGTTATATGTGGACTGGGGGGCTGGGGACCTGGGCACAGGGGGACAGACACAGCTACATATTTTCTTCAAACACCATGGGTTGGGGTTGGGGCTGGGGGGCCGGGTGGATAGGGCCAATGAATGAGGGAGGAGAATGTACATATCGATATTTTGGTGTCTTTAGGGAGGTCCTGGCTGCCAGACCACAGGGGCCTTGGCCTTCCCCTGGGACTGGGAGTCAAAGTCTGGGGCTAGGGCGGCCTGACCTCTGCAATCTGGGAATCCAGGGGCCTGGGACATGGGCAGGAAAGTGGGAAGTACTGTGGGGAAAGAGTGGGGCTATGGGATGGGCAGGCGTGGTGGGAGGGGCAGGGGTGACCAATTAACAGCACCCCCTCATCAGTTGTTTCTAAATCCTCTCCCCACCTCCCTGGCGGCTCCTTTCCCCATCACTGTCTGGGGTGAAGCCCCCAGTTCATTTAGCAAAGAAAGTCGAAGGAAGGAGGTTAGGAGGCAGTGAGGGGGCTGGTACTGAATCTATCCCAAGGGCCCTCTCTGCTGCCTCCTCCATATATAATCAGTTGGGGGGGCAGGGAGGCCCCATGAACCTTCCCTCTGTCCCCTTGCACACCTGGCTGACCCACATGGCCCTCAGAGGGTCTCTTCCTCCCCCCACCGCCACCTCAGTCAGTGCGGTCAGGTCCTCAGGTCCTTGGCCAGCCTGAGCATCGGGCTGGTACGTTAGGGCCGTGGGGTCCAGGACAGGTATCCTCCCTCCCCGACGGAGATGAGCAAAGTCTGCAGGCCCGAAGGAAGGAAGGAAGAAGGGCTGTCCTAAGAGGGGCTGGGCTGCGGTGCCCCCTCAAGCCGTAACAGGCCAAGATGAGAGTATCCCACTGAGGTCCTGGGAGGACAAGGCCTTGTCCGGACCGGGGGAGGTGAGAGGGGTGGAGAGAGCCTCCACAGCCCCCACCTGTTCTGTGGCTGATGGCCGAGATGGGGGAGGGCTGAGGAGGAGGGGGCGGCCTCCTGAAGGGCCTCGCAGTGGGGTCCCAGCACCCTTCTAGGGTCTGGAGAGCGTCGTATACACGGGCTGCTCCCAGTGTGTGGGGCTGTGGGACTGAGGCCCTGAGGGGCTGGGGTCAGAGATGGCCGTGTAGAGTGGCCGCTGAGAGGGCCCCATGTAGGAGAAGGCTGAGTAGAGGCCGGAGGCCTGGCCCGAGTGGCCGTAGTAGGGTCCCGAGGGCTGGTGGTCAGAGTAGTCGAACTGGGGGCGCGAGATGGAAGGGAAAGCAGAGCCATAGTGGGGCAGGCTGAGGGAGGTGTAAGCGATCTGGGAGGTGGACGGCTGGTCTGCATAGTGCGGGGGGCCCGGGGGACCCGAGGCCTCCGTCTTCACCTGGGCCTTGGCATCCACCCCGGGTGGCGAGGCAGCAGGCAGGGTCACCCCGGGCGGCTTGGAGATCCAGGCCGAGTGTCCGCCGGCCACGGCCAGGGCACTGCCCAGCCCGTAACCGGCCGTGGCGTAGCCCCCCACGTGACCGGGGTGGCCAGCGTGTCCATTGGGTGGCAGATACTGGTCAAACTCGGCCACGTCGAAGGTCTCCATGTTGGACATCACCTCGTGGCTGATCTCCCCAATGTCCATGGCTCCGAAGTCGATGTGGGGCTTCCCACTCTCCGCCAGCGAGCGCCCATCCCGCTTCGAGTCTGCCTTGCCTGACTGCAGCTCTGTCTTTGGGGTGGTCGGAGGGGTGGGGGGTCCGTGGCTCTGGCCTAGGGTGGGGGGGGTGGGGGGACGAGAGAGAAAACAGGGACACTGAGTCACCGAGTCTGAGGGTTCAGGAGCCTGGTACCTCTGGGATTCCAGGCAAACTCCTCTGACATTGCAAGCCTTCAGCAACCTGGCCCCGAGCTACACATCCTTCCCTCCATGCACACTATAGGACAGCCAAGCTGGCCTGCTTGCTAGTCTCCATACAAGGCCCCTCCTTCTACCATCTCCACACCTTTGCCTTGGCTGTCCCTCATGCCTGGAATGCCCTCCCTCCTCATCTTGAGTTCGGAGAATCCTCCTCTTTCTTCAAGACATAGCTGTTCTACCTGAAGCCTTGCCTGACCCTCCGAGATGCTCGATCTTTCCTCTAAAGTCACCTTGTATTTATCTGGCCTGTGTTTTGGTGTAACGATACTATGTACACGTCATCTTCCTGGGCTGGCTAGTAAGAGGGCAGGGATGATTTTTTTTTTTTTTAGTATCCCTGGCACCTAGTTCAATGCCTGTCCCACAGTAGGTGATTAATAAATGCTTGTTGATTGACAGACTGATGGACCAGAAAACATGTATTTGTCTTGGCTCTGATGCTTCCAGGTCACTTTTCTGTGAGCCTCAGTTTCCTCCTCAGCCAAACGGCAGCGGTAATCCTTGAACAGCTGACCTCACAGGATGGTATCCCCTGCTCTGTCTCTCCTCCTGCTGGCCTCTGTGTGTGATGACCTCCTAAGAGCTCCCTGCCTACAGCCTGTCCCGTGTCCTGTCCATCCATCCATCCTTCCAGGCTTGAGTGACCTTCTCAGGCACCACTCTGATCGCGCGTGGCTCCCCATGGCCTGTGGACCTGACGCTAAACGCCAAGGCCCATCTCAGTCTGGCTCCAGCCAGTCTATCTCTGTACCCTCCCTTGGTGAGGCCAGAGGCATACAGGAAGCACTTAATAAATACTGGGTGCTTGGCAGACCACTCTCCACCCTCCATTCACCTCAGTCTTCTCCTGTTTTTGTGCCTTTCCTTACACCATCCCCCAATCAAGCAAGCCATTAATAAGCATTTATTAAGCACCTACTGTGCTAAACCTTTGGATGCAAAGAAATAAGTCTGACAATCCCTGCCCTCAAGGAGCTTACACTCTAATGGGAGAAGACAGCGGGCTCTTCCCCACTCCGCCCTCCTGTCTCTCCACATTAAAGCATCAGATCCTTGAGCACAGGGATTTTTGCCTTTGTAGTCCCAGGGCCCTGGATACAGTAGGCTTTTAATAACTGCTCGTTGACTGATTGACTCAAGGAACAACTCAGGCTCCTGTTTCTGTTGCTATAAACCCCCTCTGCAGAAATCTGGAAGCTTCCATTCGCACTAAGACTTCTGGGACGACAGGCCAGGGACTGGACCCTGTCTTCATGTCCTGGTGCTCAGCACATTGCCGGGCAAACAGCTGGTGTTCAGTAAAGGCTTGTTGCATTCCATTGAGTTAGTTCAATCTAAATTAAGTCTGATGGTTTGTTCTTTTGGTGGAATGAAGACTTCCCCTAAGAAGTCTTGTGCCAGGTACTACTCATCGCTCCATGAACTCCTAGGGGACCATCGCTTCAGAGCTGGAAGAGGACCTCAGAGGTCCTCTAGTTTAGCCCCTCTCATTTTACAGATGGGGAAACTGAGACCCAGTGACTCACCCATAGCTGGTAAATGGCAGAGCCAGGATTTGTCCACTTTCTGGTATAGTGCACTGCCTCAGAAATTCTAATCTCACTCATGCTACTTACTGCCTGCCAGACCCTGGGCCTCTCACTTTGCCTCTGGGCCTTAGTTTCCACACCTGTTTCCACATGTGTTTCCACACATAAGCAGTGATTCCTTGGATCATATTCCAGGGATCATTCTTATCTAATTTTTGTTTCCTCTGAGGGCCCTGCACCTAGTGGGTGCTCAATAAATGTTTCTTGATTGGCCTGTAAAATGAGAGAGTTGAGCTCAATAACCTCAGAGGTCCCTTCATGATCACTAGTGAAGAGGTACTCACTACCAGGAGTGTGCTGGGGTTTGAGCGGCAAGCTGATTGTTAAATCTTCAGAGTGAGCATTTACACATTGGAAATCCACAAATGCTACAAAGTTGGGCTCGATTTATTGTTTTGTGGATTGTCTAGACTTAAGAAAGTGAGGGAGAAAATGGTAATTTCATAGACTAAATTTAAATGTGTGCCCTATGAGTTTATTTTCCCCAGAGAGCCAGTTGTTAAACATTTACCAGCACCTCACATTCCATAGCTGAACAGAACTCACGGCTTAGGAAGGAGTACACTTGAAGCCCCCATAACTTCCTGGCTAGAAATTCAATCAGTCAGTCAATGAACCTACTGATTGCCTGACTGGCTGGAACGTCCTTGTCTAGAAAGTGGTCTCCTTCCTCGAGTTTTCCTAGAGCACTTTGTCTGAATCTCTCCTGTACTCTTCTCACACCCTACCTCAAGTTAGATTTCTCTGTTTGTGTCTCCCTCCCCAAGTAGAGTAGAAGTAGGTTCCTGAAGGCTGGCACCACCTCTGTGGGCTTTTTCCGCTTTTGAATCCCCAGTTGGGAGCAAAGAGCCCTACACACAGTCGGTGTTCAATAAATGCGCACCGAATTCTACCCACTGATTCTTTATGTCCAACATTCAAAGCCTGGCCACAGTGGACTTGAATTCATTTTATCTCCTCTGAGATTTTCTTCTCCTCCACAGACCCTCCCTCCACTCAGGTGGCTCTGCCCCTGCCAGGCTTGCTCCTGGGAGGAACCTTGCTCAAATGATTCCCTTTTCTGCCTTTCCTCCTCCCTCTTTGCCTTGAGAGCTACATCCTTCCCCTCCTTCGAGCCCCTGCTTAGAACTGCCTCCTCCAAGAAGTCTGCTGAGCTTATAAGGAGGGCCAGTTTTCCTAAGGTACTTACAAGAGTCAGGCTCACTGCATAACCAGGGGCTCCATTGTAGACTGTCTCCAGGTGTTTCATGGGCTTGAAGGCTGGGGCCAACTCATTCTTTCTCTCTCTCTCTCTCTCTCTTTCTCTCTGTCTCTCTCTCTCTGTCTCTCTCTGTCTTTCTCTCTCTCTCTCTCCCTCTCTCTCTCTCTCTCTCCATCTCTCCATCTCTTCTCTCTGTCTTTCTGTCTCCTCTGTGTCTCTGTGTCTCTGTCTTTCTTTCCTCTCTGTCTCCATCTCTGTCTCTGTCTCTATCTGTCTCTCCAGCACAAGCTGAGAATGAGGAACACTGGCTGAGCGGGTCTTTTCTCCTTGAACTGAGGTCTGCCTTTTGTCAGCACAACCTTGTTTATGGTCTTGTGGATGTTTCTGGCTCAGCCACTTTGCCCACCTCTTTTAATAGCAATTAGGGAGGTTCCCAAGCCAGCTTCAGAGAAGCTGGTTGGGCCCTTTTTAGGAAGGACACAGGGTATAAGGAAAGGGAAATTCGCTTTGGAGTTTGCAGTCCTGAGTTCGAATTCTGCCTCTGCTCCTTATCATCTTGCACACATCACTTCCCTCTTTGGGAATCAGTTTTCTCATCTGTAAAACTGGGAGTAGGTGGTCCCCAAGCAAGTAACCTTCGAGCTCTCCATTCCAGGCCACTTGGGGAGCCCATCAGGGACAGAGGGGAGCAGATAAATCCCCAGGGCGTTTTTAAAGCCAGGCGCATCCTGTGTCTCTTTTATTGGGATGACTTTCCCCCCAAGAGCATCGAGCCTCTCCTAGCTAACTGGGAACACCTCAGCACGTGTCTCAGCCTTCTGGGATGGGACTGCAGTCTCCCTTTGTCTTGGATTCCGTTAGAACCTCCTGCTGAGGAGGAGGGCCCCGCACACAGATGACATCCCCCGGGTTGTCCAAGAGACTGAGAAGCTGGGGGGTGGGCACAGCTGTGCGGTAGCACCTTTCTGACACTGGTCTCCCTCCTCAGACCTGGGCTCCCTAGGGGCACGGACTGTGTCCCCCTCGTCATACCAAGAACTCCCTAAGGGGGATGTTTCCCCATCAAATCTGGGGTTCATCGAGATCAGAAACTATGTCCTCCTGTCTGTCGCACAGCCCCATCCTTCGGTCCCCGCCTGGGCTTTCCGGGCCACCCCCCATGGATCGCATCTTCCCCCCAACTCCGTGTCGGCCACCCCTGATTCCTCCTTCCCCAGAAGAATGACAGCGCCGCTGAGCTCCCCAAGGAGCCCGGTCTACCTGAGCAGGCTGGCACCCCTCGGGAAGCCAGGCCAGGTGAGCGCAGGACCTGGCTCCTTCCTCCTTTCCCCTCCCCCAAGAAAGGCCAATCGGACCACGCCCTTCAGGCTCCTGGGCCCCGCCTCCCTGCCTTGGCGGGGGTCATTCTCGTTGTCACAACCCCGCAGTGCCACGGTGCCCCCTGGCCCCCACGGTGCCCCTCCAGCGTATCACCTGCCCTCCTGTCCAGCCCTCACCTGAGGAGTGCTCTGGGTTCCCGTCGGACATGGGGGAGCCCTCGCCGGGGTGCCGGTGGTCCAGGTGGGAGTTCTTGTAGTGCGCCTGGATGGCGGCCGCCCCTCCAGGCTCTCCCTCGCCGGGAGCCTCCCCCTCCCCCGAGGTCGCCTTCCCGTTCTTCCTGCGCCGGGGCTGGTATTTGTAGTCGGGATGGTCTTTCTTGTGCTGCATCCGCAGGCGCTCAGCCTCCTCGATGAAGGGTCTTTTGTCACTCTCATTAAGCAGCCTGGGTGCCCCGAGGAAGGGGGGGGCGGGGAGCAGGAGGAAGAGGAGAGGAGGGGGCGGGGAGCAGGAGGAAGAGGAGAGGAGCATGGGGTGGGAGAACAGAAAGTGAGTTGCTGAATCTTGCAGGCCCTGCCTCAAAGGGTTGTTGTGGGGTTCAGAAGAAATCCTGTGGGTGCCCTACAGTAGCAGGAGCCGTTGAGAACCAGAGGACCGGGGTTCAAATGTTGCCTATATCACCTGCTGCCCATGTGATCTTAGGCAAGTCTCTTAACCTCTTTTCCTCAGTTTCCTCATCTACAAAATGAGCAGGCTGAACTAGACGGTTCCTAAATCTAAAATCATACGTCAGTGTCTTTGCAAACTTTGGAGCGCTACAGGAATGCCAGCTTTTATTATTATTATTATTACTATCATTGCCACTAAGGGCCTTGGGATCTGAGGGTGTCAGGCTCTCAAAGTTCCCACCCCCACGAAGGAATCTCTTCTAAAAGACCCCTGCTCTGTGGGCATCCAGTGAGCATTTGACAGGATCCAGTGATGGGAACCTTACTACTGATTACCAAGGTAGCCCATTCAGTCCTGGACAATTTCATTGTTAGGAAACCTGTCTTTTCATTGAAGGGAATCTGTCTTTCTGCATCTTTCCTCCTCCAGGGCTCCTACTTCTGCCCTGAAGGAATCAAGCAGAGCCAGGCTAATCTCTCTTCCATGTGAGGGCCCTTCAGATACTTGAAGTTACGTCCCCCAAGTCTTTCCTTGTCTTCTTCTCTCTCCCCCATGCCCATCCCAAGCTGGAATGTTAGGAGGGATGGGAACCGAGGGGATGTGGGATGGAGTGGCCGGAAACCTCAGAGCAGCTTTGGGCCAGCCCGGTGACTGAGAGGACCTGGACACTCGGTCATCTTCCCAGCATCCAGAACTTGGGCTCCGTCAGCACTGAGGGACCCACCCTGCTTTGGTGTCTCTTGTTTGGAAAGGTAGACAGAAGGGCATGAGCCTGGGTCCGGGGCAGGGATTCTCCGGGGTCATTGTCTCATCCTCTGTGAAAGGATGGGGTACTTTCCAGCTTTCAGATCCTGGGATTCTCAGGGGGTCTCTCCTCTGCCTCCTCATCTCCCTGTCGCTCTGAAACCTTGGTTCTTCTCCTCACAAACTCCCATCCTGAACCCAGGGAGCAGAAGTCTGTCTCTCTGTCTGTCTGTCTGTCTGTCTGTCTGTCTGTCTATCAGTTACTTCCTGACCCCAGAGTTTGGGCCAGATTGATTCTATCTCTCCTGCCTTCTTCACCCCTTACCACGCTGCCCCACCAGGCTGCCTCTGAGGATAGGCCAGGGCTTCCCAGAACTCCTCGGGCCCACAGAGACCCCCAGGGGTCGTTTAGCCCATCTCTCAGCTGCCAGGAAGGAAGTACCCATGAGGGTGGGGCTGCTTGTCAGGGGATTTGGTGAGAGGCAAGGATGGAGCTGGTTTTGTTTCCTGGATCCCATAGGCTCCACCCCAAGTGAGACCATTTTAGTCAGGGTGTGTTTGCCTCTGTAATCGGGAGCCGATGTTTACACGCACCCAGTGGGAAAAACCCACTGGATTTGGAGTCAAAAGACCTGGGTTCAGATCTTGGCTGTGCTACTTCACTAGCCTGGGCAAGTCATTTCCCTCCCTGGGCCTCAGTTTTCCTCTCTGTGAAATGAGGGCATGACTAGATGATACCCAAGGGTTCTTTCCAGCTCTAGCAGAAAAGGGTGGGGGGAGGGGGGTGAACTAGGGAGAGAAATCCTTTCTTCCTGTTATGGGCAGGCACTGGGTTCAGAGGAGCTGAAAAGTAGGGAATGAGGAACTCAGATGTCCTGGACCTCCTCCTACCCTGCCCCATGCTGGCGTTCTAAGCATTGTCCCACACTGCTCACATTGAGACCGGGCGATAGAGTAGGGCTGAGGCAGAGAGAGCCAAGGGAAACTCACTGGGGCAACCTTTCCCTTCCTGTCCTTCCCAAAGCCTTCAGACAAGGCAGAAGAGAGGGACCCTTCCCTAGCTTTGGGGACAGAGGCACCCTGAATGCAAGAATACAAGCCAGTGAGAAAATGCTGCACGTGTTCATTGCTGTGCTAATCTCTCCTGGAAGGGACCCACTGGGCAGCTGTATCCCTACTTCCTTTTCTTTCTAGGAGGTGCCCCTTCCCCCACTAGCTTTGTGTCTCCCCCCTCCTCCCCCTCCCCCCTGCCTGGGTGTGAGGGAGTGGTCATGCCAGGCATCCCTGCCTGGCTAGCATTCCTAGGGCCAGCATTCCTAGGAGACTTTCATTCCTGAGCCTTAAACCTCTGAGCTGCCAGGCCCAGAGACCAGCTGCTCCTCCCCACCCCCACCCGCCAGGCTGGAGGCCTTGGGCTGGAGTCCCATCCATGTCATTTACTACCTGTTTGACCTTGGACAAATCCCTTCTCTCCAGGCCTCAGTTTCCCCCTTTATAAAATGAGGGCAGTGGGCTAAAATATCTCCAGGGGTAAATCCTGCACTATTCCCCCTCCCCACCCCCCATCCCTGATATCTGCTGCCCAGCAAAGCCCAGGACTTGGCCATTCTTTTCTGGGCTGAGACCCATGAGCTAAGTGCCACCAAAATATATAGAATTCGTGCAGAGCCCACAGAAAAAAGTAATGAACAGAGCCTAGGCACCCTGGGGTAAGGGACAGAGCACTGGCCTCGGAGTTAGGAATCCTTCCTCAGACACTCCCTAGCTGTCACGTAACATTTTGAGCCTCAGTTTCCCCTTCTGTAAAATGTGAGTGACAGAATTGTTGAGAGGAAAAATGACATGGTAAGTGTTCTGGAAATGTCCGTTATTATTATTTTTACCCCAGGTGGTCTTTAACCTCCAGTGTCTCATTCTAACCCCATACCATAACTGGGGAATATATAATGATGCTGATTGATGATAATGATAATAATAAGAGGAGCTGGCATTTATATAACACTTTAAAGTTTACACATGTTAGCTCATTTGATCCTCACAACAACCCTGGGAGGTAGGGGCTATTATTATCGACATTTTACAAATGAGGAAACTGAGGCAGACAGAGGTTAAGGGACTTGCCCAGAGTCACAGCTAGTCAGTGTCTGAGGCAGGATTTAACTCAGTTCTTCCTGCCTCCAGGTCCAGTGCACCAGCCCCTACACCACTTGGCTGTAGAATTTGGGGTGTTGGGTAGAGGAATGTCACGGTCCCAGCATTAAGCATGGAGAGGAGAGACCTCTCTCTCCAGAGACCTAAAGCTTGAGACTACTTGCACAGGGTTGGGTGGGAATAGATGAGGAAAGGAGGCACCCAGACCTGTCCTTAGTCCTGGGATCTGAGTTCCAGGCCACCTGAATGGAATGTGGGGGGGGCCTGAGATTGGGAGCGAAGAATGTTAGCTGGAAGGGTTGGCTGGAGCATCGCACCTCCTGCCCCTTTCTCCCAACCCTAACTCTGACCCCAATTCAACACTAGCCTTAAGCACAGCCCCAAACCTCAACCTCACCCTGCCTGAGACCAGTCCCCAGCCTAACTCTGACTCTGTCTGCCTGGTGATTTCAGCCGCATGGCCCAGGCTGACATCCTAAGTGGTTTCACAAGGACCATGGAATCAGAGGTGGAAGAGGCCTTCTGGGACATTTAGTCTAATTGTCCTCACACACAGAGCAAGTGGCAGAGTGGGGTTTGAGTTGAGGAACTCTTGCCAGGTCCAGGCTTCCTTCAGCTGAACCACTCTGCCCTGGATCGGCTTGAACCCTGCCTTTGGGGAGGAGCAGAACAGTAGAGAAAAGGTGCCTGGGGTCAGGGGACCTGGGTTCGAATCTCTGCCTCATCACTCATTACCCTTGTGACCCTGGGCAAATCACTTAAGGGGCCTCCTTCGTGAGGGGAAGGAGTTGGTCCTCAGCTCTAAGTCCCCACCCCTAATGGGTGCCAGCCCTGGCTTCTAAAAAAAAAAAAAAAAATGGAGGTCAAGAAGCAAAGCTACACCTGAGATGTCCTGGTGGGGTGAGAGTGGGGAAGGGGAGGGAGCATGGAAGCTCCCCCAGCCTCACCCCCTAACGCCAGCTCCCCAGGCAACCACCCTAGGGCTCTCCCCCAATCCTGATGCGCCCATCTTTGGAACTAAGGGATCGGCGGTATCCTAAATAGGGGAGTTGGGGTCATCGGGGAGGTCGGAGACTATCTCTCTCCTCCCATCCCCCCTTACTTCTAGAAAGCTCCAGGAAGTCGGGGTTGGGGGAGCAGAGTGCTTGCCGGATACCGGCAACCTCAGCAGCTGCTCTCACTCACTAGCAGCCCAGGCACCTTCCGCCAGACCCTGGACTGCTCACCCCTTCCGCGCATTGCCCAGAGGCGGAAAAAGGGACGTGTTCCTAGGGTCTCAGTACTGCCCGTCTGGAAGCCCTGGTCCCTGGAGCTCCTGAGCGAGCAAGCCTCCCTGAAGATTCCCGGGGGCTGCCAGGAGCTCGCGCGGAGCTGGCCAGCTCAGCTCTCCAACCTCCGCCGAGGTTTGGTGGGCCGGCCGTCGGACTCCACGCACCCAGGGCCCCCGACTTCCAACCTGCTACCCTCAGGCACCAAGTAAACCGACTTCCCCGAGTGTCTGCCCAGCAAAGCCTGCCTGGCAGCCCCCTCAGGTCCTGCCCCGGGGCTGTAGACACACCTAGTCTCTCCTTCCTCATTCCCTACCCTCGCTTACCCCAACCCATCCTGGGTCCGGTTAGCACACGCGGGGCAGTAGACTGGGGGGGTGGGAACACGTCTTGTGTCCAAACAGGGGCCTGACTCTTCTCCATTAGGTCAGGTCCTGGGTGGGGTTATCTAGCGTGGGAAGGGCAGGGAGGGTCGAGTCTTGGAGGTTGGCGTTAGGTGGGCGAATCCTCAGCCCGGAGGGCTTTGGAAGGTCTGATTTCACTGGCCTCATTTCCTTCAGTGCTCAGCTCCAGGAACACTCTGCACGAAGCCTCCCTGATCCCGCAGCTGCCAGCGCCCTCCTTCCCCCTACCCCTCGTATCTGTTATATACACCTACATATGCACAGAGCGTCTTCCCCGGTTACACTTACGCTTTTTGAGGGGCGGGGACTGGCATATCTGTCTTTGTATCCCTTGTGCCTTAGCACAAAGTTTGGCACACAGTAGGTGCTTAGTAAATGTTGATTATCTGCAGTGTCTGGCACACAGTAAGTGCTTAATAAACACTTGTTGAGTGTATCCTCGGTGTCTAGAATACAGTAGGTGCTTAATAAATGTTTGTTAATTGATAGGATAAGCTGTAAGTCCCAGTGGTTTAGAAAGTATTTTCCTTCCAACCATCTGGTGAAGTGGGTAGTAGGTGGTGCCAGTAGGATCATAGGATTATAGATGGGACCTTCATGACCATCCAGCCCTCATTTTACAGAGGAGGAAACTGAGGAAACTAAATGACCTACCCCAAATCACACAGGTAGCAAGAAACTGAGGTAGGATTTGAACCCAAGCCCTGTGACCCCAGAGCTGGTGCTCTGTATCACACTGCCTTGCTACGTGTTTTCCCCATTTTATAGATGAAGAAACTGAGGCTCAAAGAGGGTTAGTTCAGTGTTGCTCAGGGTCTCACAGCCAGTGGTGTTCTGTATGGTTCTGCTTTCTGTCTC
>NW_020943070.1:3644515-3649488 GCF_900497805.2 Vombatus ursinus | reverse complement strand
GGCTGGCCTGCCCTTTCTCTTTCTCTCACACCCTTTCCTTGCCGGCTCTTGGGAGCCCGCGTCTGCCCAGACGTATATGAGACTCAGTTAGGGATCAGGACCAAGGACCCCTGCCCCAGCACTGCTCCCCAGCCGGGCTCTGCTGTTCATTCCCAGGTTGTCCCAAGGGGTCTGGCCCGGCAGCTCTGAGGGATCTCTGGGTTCCTCCAGGCCTTGGATCTGCAACGGAGGGACTCTCCCAGATCGGGGTGACTGGGGACAGAGCTGTCAGAAAACCGCTGCACGGACCGGGGCCCAGAGGGAGCTCTCCCAGCTCCTAGCATTTTGGGCTGGTGCCCTCTCACACACCAGAGCTTGCAAAGACTCTAAAATACAGAATATCTGAGTCGGGAGGAGCCTTAGAACAGGGAACTCCAGAGCCAGGTCAACGCCTCGGTTTCACAAATGGGAAAACTATGGCCGAGAAGGAAGGTGAATCGCTTGTGTCCTCACTATGATGGGCCTGGGAATTAGGACTCCAATTTTCAACTCCTGTCTTCTTGCTCGACCTGCTACCACACTCTGAAAGCACAGGCACATGGTTTTGGGGCTGGAAGGAAGGGAGCGGAGGTGGGGAATTGTGGGGCAGGGCAGAGGGCCAGCAGGGACCCGCCCAGGTCCCCTGATCTGAAGATTTGCCCTTTTTCAGATGCCGATTGGGGGATGGGGCAGCAGGGAGGAGGAGGTGATACAGCCTCCCTTTTGGGGGGAGGGTGCCTACGGGGGTGGTGGGATGAGGAGTCATGTAACCATCCTGAGCACTGCTGTCCCTCGCCCAGCCTTTGGGTAGAGGTAGAGCCTGCTGGGGAGAGGAGGGAATTGGTAATCCCTGGATAGGGTCCCAAGAGGAAAGATGGCCCCAGGAGGGAAGATGACCTGAGACTGTCCTGGGGGCCCGCTGGGTGGTGGGGCGGGCACCGGGGCAGGGGGAGAATGGTAGATAGAGTGTACGACTGGATTAGGAGACAGTCTCCATTGCTACCATAGGGATGGGCGCCTGGCTCTTCCTTCTGGGGCTATTCTTGGGCTTGACAAAGAGAAGCCTAGGAACACTACAGAGTAGAAACAGGAATGGGACGTGATGGGAGATGAGGAAGACAGGCCTGGGGAAGCCTGTGCCAACTGGTGCCATGAGGACTGACCTTTATGAGGCCAAGCATGGTGGGCATGCCCAGGGATGGGGGCAGCAAAATGAAGGGAGCATTGGCGTGCCGGGATAGGTCTGACATCCCATTTTTCCTTACAGATTTCTCTCTCCTTTCCCTCTTTTCTCATCTTTTCAACTCCTTGGTTGCCTGGGATTGTCCCTAACTCTGAGGACTCAGACGAGAGAAAAGTTCACCATCCTTCCATTCTTCCTTCCCCCCTTCTCTAGTATCTATATACAAGGGAGCACACACACACACACACACACACACACCCCAACACATCCCATCCCCATCCTTATTCAGTCATCAAATCACAGTCTGTCAAAACCAGAAGAGTTCTTAGAATTCTCTAGCCCAGCCCTCCCCCTCAATTTACAGATGAGGAAACTGAGACCCCCAAAGGTTGAGGTTAAGCTGCTTGTCCAACGTCCCACAGCTTGTAAGTGGCGGAGCTGGGATACGGGCCCGGTTCTCCCGTGAGGTTCTGTGCAGTTTATGACGCTCCTTGTCTAACTCTGCCCTGGCCCCCAGCCCTCTTCTGTTCTCCAGGTTGGAAAGCATGGAGGACTCAGCTATTAGAGAAGGCTGTTTCATGAATGGGGAACATATGGCATGAGGACTCAGTTTCCTCATCTGTAAAAGGAGATGGTTGGACTAGAGGGTTGCTTTCTAAGGGCCCTTCCAAGCTTGCGGTTCTGGGATCCTGTAATCTTGTGAATCCACCCATGGTCCCCAGCCCAACCCAACCCAAGCTCCTTGTCCCCTCCCTCCCTCCCCCAACAGAATACCAACCACCAGAGGGCGCTGGTGACTCTGCTGACTCTAGCCTTGGGGGGAGAAGCTACCAAAGAGTCTTGGGTTCAAATGTTCTGGGGGAAGGTGAACTTGGTGGGTAAGTGTGAGAAGGAGGCAAAGGAGGCCCCTTATCTTCTAGCCACCCCACGGCCGAGCAGGAAGCGCATCGGTTCAAATTTGGGCTCTGCCACCACCCAGTACCAGGGTGACCTTGGACAAGTCCTTTCCTTTCTCTGGGCCTCAGTTTCCCTTACTGTCGACATCATGATTTCCAAAGCTCCGTCCCAGCTCCAGAGCCAAGAATGGGAGGGGGCCCCCTCTCCCCGGCTGGCATCCCCTCCAGAGGGCCCGCCGCTGCTTCCTCCGGGCTCTGCCCCCACCCCCGGACCCTTACCTCCACAGCTTCCCCAGGGTCTTGCTGAGCTCTGCGTTGTGGAGGTGCGGGTACTGGTCGGCCAGTTTCCTCCGGGCGGCCTGCGCCCACACCATGAAGGCGTTCATGGGGCGCTTCACGTGGGGTTTGCTTTTGCTGCTGCCGTTGACTCGGACGGGCATGGGCACCAGGGTCCAGTCATAGCCACTGAGCACCTGGCTCACAGCCTCCCGGATGCATACGGGAAACTTGTCGTCGTCCACCTCGGGGTCCTGCTGCTCCTTCTTCACCTTGCCCAGCTCCCCGGGCCCAGGGCTGGCATGGAGGGCCGAGCCGTCCGGCCCCATGGAGGGGCCTCCAGGGGACAGGCACCTGGGGTCTTCGGAGCCCACTGGGCTCAGCTCGACCTCCGAAAGGTCCTGCTCCTCGCTCATCGTGCTTCTTTCTTCCTTCTCGTCCTCCTCCTCTGGGCCCCTCTGCCAGGGAAACCTTCTGCCTCTGGACTGGAAAGGGAGGAGAGAGATGGAGTACGGGTGCCTCCTGGTCTCCTGCTCCTGGGGAGCACCCACAGGTCCTCCCTTCCCCCAGCCCTGGCTCCCAGCCCAGCTGGGTGGCAGAGGGGAGAGGGAGACAGGGCCAGAGCCCCGGGCCAGCCCCCCAGGTCCCCACCTTGGCAGAAAGTGAACTCCAGCCCCAGCGGCCCAACCCTGCAAGTCCCTCCCAGACAGGGAAAGACCTCCTCCCCCTTCCCCTCCCCCCAACCCCGTCCCAACCGTTTCTTGGTGTGGGTGGATTTGAGGATTTTTTTTTTTTGTTTGTTTCTGCTTTCAGGTGGTGGTTTGTGGAGAGAAAGAGAGAAAAACGGACTCCCTAAAGAATATAATCTCTCTTTGGGAATTTCCCATTTTCTCACCTCTTCCCCCTTGCCTCTCAGCGGTGCCCCATCTGGGCAGATGGGACCGAGATGAGGGGAAGCAGGACAGGGACAGAGGCTCTCGTCAGCCTCCCCTCATCCCCCTCCAAGATTCCGAGACGAGAGCAGGGACACCAGGCAGGTGGCAGGCAGGGAAAGGGCCAGACAACTCCCCGCTTCCTCCTGTACCCTCCTCTCACGCTGGTGCCCATCTGGGCGAAGGAGAACAGGCAACAGAAGGGATGGCAGAGCCCCGCTCAGCCTCCACTAGACTCCCCTTGCCGTCCACTAGCAGAAGAAGGAGCAGGGTGGGAGGGGGGTCCAGGGAGAGGCACAGGGGCAGGGAGGGAACTCACCTCGGTCGGCCTCCGGTCCCGTCTGGAGCAGTGAGTCCCAATGTGGGGCAATGAAGAGGGGATCCCAGGGCTCGGGGTCCAGCTCCAGGCTTGGGAAGATGGGGTCCCTCTGGGTTCTGAGGGAGGGAACTGGGGGCCTCAGGCTGCTGCCATGCAGCAGAGAAACCAGCTCACTCTGCTCACCACCACTCAGGCTGGACGCCGCTGACTGACTGTGGCTGCTGAGGGCTGGGGAGGGAGGGAGGGGGGAGGGAGGGAAGGAAGGGCGGAAGGTGGAGTCATTTGCTCTTTTGCTCTCCCCGACCCATGGGGTTCCTACAGGTCCCCCCAGGCCCCCCACCCCCTCAGCCCGCCCTGCCTTCCCTGGTCCTCGTCTCCTTTCTCATTTGGGGGAGACAGCAGTTGGGGTGCCAGGGCTGCATATAGATTGTGGCCTGGGGACGAAAGACATTCCACTGGGAAGTGGGGCCCTGTGGCTTAGGGGATTTCAAAGGGCCTTACTGGGGTCCAGTTGCCCTGCTCCCCCCTCCCCCCAGTGAAGGCCCCTTGGGGTATGAGAGCCATTGTGAATGAAGCAGCAGGAGTGGGGGGGGGGAGGCAGTTTCTTTCTGGGTTAAGACTGAGGGCCTCAAGTAGCAGTTGGGCTAAGGGATCACAGACCTAACTTGTCCTAAGTCTAAAGACTTAGAACCCAGAAAACTAGAACACGGAATGTTAGTGCTGGAAGAGCCCCTAGAACATGGAATGTCAGAGCTGGGAGAGGGCTTGGAGATGGACCATCTGATCCAACTCCTTCATTTAACAGAAAAGGAAACTGAGGCCCACAGAGGGAAGATTTTGGATTCCAGCTTGTTTTAACCACCAGGACACAGAAGCCAAGTGTGGAGAGCTTCTGACTCCCTGCCCCCCTAGGTTGGAGGGCCCTCCCCAGATCCCTGGGGACGTGGTGGGGAGTGAGGGGGACTACAGCTCCCAGGATGCTCTAGGCTGGAGGGGAAGATGGAGGTCTGACTGTGGTGGGGTGTCTAATGGTGCCTGAAGCTGCTGTCGCCCCAGGGCCTGCGTGAAAAGGGGCTGACTCCCGCCAAGCTTGGGGGTGCTGTGGTGGGGGTGGGAAGAACCAAGGGTCATTGAGGTGTAGTGCAGAGTAAAGAGCATTTCTGGATCAAAGGTTCATGTACCGAGTTCTTTGTTCTAAAGATTCTTCCAACTCTGACATTCCTTGTCCTAAGGATCTTCCTAGACCTAATATCCCCTGTCCTGAGGGCCCTCCCAGCTCTGAAATCCCCTGTTCTATGGTTTCTCCTAGCCCTGACATTCCCTGTCCTAAGGGCCCTCCTAGCCCTGAC
>NW_020943070.1:3640927-3644505 GCF_900497805.2 Vombatus ursinus | reverse complement strand
CCCAGCTCTGACATTCCCTGTTCTAAGGACCCTCCCAGCTCTGACATCCCCTGTTCTAAGGGCTCTCCTAGCCCTGACATTCCTTGTTCTAGGGGCTCTCTCAGCTCTGACAAGTCTGTGCATCTGTGTCTCCTATGCTCATGCCCTGGGCAGAAGAGGTGGAGGGGAGGATATTGGGGGTGGAGGTGGCCTGGGGTGGGGAGCAGTGTGAGACCTGCTTGGGGAGGTGGTCTCAGTCTGGAAACACTGAGCTGATTGTTTCTCCTCTTTCCCGGCTCAGCTCCCTGCTCTGAGTTCACTAGTGGCGCTAACCTGGGGCAAGGGGGAAGGGATGAGTAGAATAGGGTCGGGGGGAGAGGGGTGTGGCCAGTGTGTCACCATCACATGCCTCCTCTCTGGTCCAGCTAGGGAATTAAGATGGGGGAGGGAGGGTTGCTTATAGGAATGAATTGGGGGAGGGGAGTAGGGGATGGAATTTTCCCTCTCTAAAGTCAAGGGTCTCCCCCCCTCCCCCCCAACAGAATTTCTGGTGCCTGGGCCTTGGAGGCCAGGATCTCTGCAGGCTCTGGAAGAGGGAGAGGAGGGAAGAGACAGCCCCCACCCCATTCCCTGCTTCTGACGACCTCAGCCCTGACTCCCCACAGGGAAAGTGAATGGGAGAAGGCGTGTGGGTACAGGCTAAGGGAGAGATTTAAGCAGCTAACTGAGGGAGCCCCAAACCCACTAGAATTTCCCTCCGTGCCCCGTCGGACATCGTAGCCAGCCCTGGCCCCGGCCCTGGTCCTGAATCACTTACTGTGTGATCTCGGCCCTTTGGCTGTGATGGGGCTCAGGGCCCCGATCCAGGGTTCTACTCCCCCATTTGCTCTTCGCCTGGCCCTATAGACATCTCGTCCTGTTTCTGGTTGCTGTCCCTCATTATGTCCCCCCCCAAAAATAGGGTCCTAGGAACCTGGAAAGGACTTCAGAGATCACATAGTCCAGAATCCTTTATTTTACGGCTGAGAAACTGAGGCCCAGAGAGGCTGAGCTGCATAGGGTCACACAGGTAGTATCAGAGGAAAACTTGAACACGTCTGGTGACCCCTGAGCACCCTCTTTCTGCTAAATTGACCCTCTTTTTTCTCCTATTTTGCACATCTGGTCTCTTGTGGGTTTCCAAAGGTGGGCCTTTGGGACCTTACCCTGGAGCTTTCCCAAAGCCTACCCTATTCTGGTGGCCCAGTCCTTGAATGTCCTTTCCAGTGGCCCTCAGGCTTGGGGTGGGGGAAGAAGGAGTTGGGGAGGCCCCTTTAAGCTGGAGTCAGGGGCAGAAGGACAGGGATTCCGGACACCTGAGTAGCCCACCAGCTGCTGAGTGAGAGCAGAGAGCTCTCTGTCCTGGGGTCCTGTCTGGGGCAGGGGGCATAGGACAATCCATGCCCAGGGAAGACCAGATTAAGGGGGAGTGAATCACAATGAAAGAGTCACATACAGAGAAGGCCAGGGGGTGTGGGGGGGGGATGGACACTGTAAAACCCTACACACAGACACACACACACACACACACACACACACACACACACACACACACACACACACACACCAGATCAGACAATCAGACCAGTGTCAGGGCTCAGGAGCCCAATGAATTAGGAGTTTGATAAGGGTTTTCTCTTTCTCTCCCTCGCTGGACTCTGACAATCCCCCCCCAGTTTTCCTCGACACCACCCCCAGTGCAGCCAACCCCCACCCCTTCTACCCGCCCTTCTTCCCTGTGCCTGGGCTCGGGTTTGGGGCCTTGAAACAGTGAGCCGTCTTTGTTCGAAATACAGGTGAACGGCAATCATGTGATATACACCACACACACTCACACACACACACACACTCTCACATAAAAAGCTTTTTTGAGAGCAGCCGGCGAACCAGCCTCAGAACCGATGGGACAGGCGCCCCAGCCAGAGGCAGCCTCCTGGCCTGGCCTCCCTCCCTCCCTCCTTCCAACCCTCTGCTGCTGACAGCCTCCAGCCCTGGCCTCTGGCTCCCGGTGGGTCCCCCTGTTTTCCATTTCTTTTTCCCCTTAGCTCTTGGGGCCCTCAGTCCCAGGGCCTTGGGGCAGGGCAGGGCTAGAGAGATCCCTCTTTGGGGGAGGCTAAGGAAGGAGGGTGCATCTGACCTCTCCCCCTCTGGGGCACACCTCCTTCCCTCTCCTGGTGTGGAGAGAGGATGGATGGTGGATATGATGGCTCAGGAGGGTCCAGAGCTGGGGGGAGCCCCTACCCCTGACCATCAGATTGAGGCCATAGACTGCCAAAGGATGGTCACTCTGTTCTCCAAAGAATCGTTGGTCAGTGGAGGTGGTGTCTGTGTGTGTGTGTGTGTGTGTGTGTGTGTGTGTGTATGTCTGTGTGTCTGTGTGTGTGTGTGTGTCTGTGTGTGTGTGTGTCTGTGTGTGTGTGTGTGTGTGTGTGTGTGTGTGTGTGTGCAGAGTGGGCCTAGGGAGTGAAAATCTCACTGGAATGACTAGAGGCGGGAAGGAGAAGCTTCTTGCTGACCTGCCCCAACTCCCCGTTCCTAGGCTGCTTGCTCTGGCTCTCCATGTTTTGTCTCTGGAGTTAGAGGACCTCGGTTCAAATCCTACTTACATGTGTGATTTGGGGCAAGTCACTTAATTTCCCCATCTGTAAAAGGAGGAGATTGGACTAGGTAACCTCAGAGTTTTCTTTTAGTTCTAGATCTAAGATGCTATGATCCTGAAGTTCCCTGCAGCCCCTCCCTTCCTCCTCCCTGCCTCCTCCCCTCCCCACAATGTCTCAGGGGCCGAGCAATCTTTTTTGGGAGGAAGAAAGGATACAAATTCTCATTTCTTTTAGAGGGCCAAGTTGAGGGGTCCAAGTTTGGCCCTGTTTTTGGGGGGCCAGGGTCAAAGCATGCATCTGCCCTTATAGAGGTTTGGGGTATAAACGGAAGAGGCGTGTCCCCCAAAAGAACATCTCTCCAGGGATGACTGAAGAAGCAATCATAACCTTCCCCCACCCCAACTTCCCCCGGGCCCTCAGTGCCCTCCTCTTTTATCTGCCCATCCATAGCACATACTCCCAGAAAAGGATCTGACATATTCATTCAGACAGGTTGATTATTATTCACCCAATAAGAGCCTAGCTCTCTTCCCCACCACTCTGCATTTTAACAGAGCATGGAATTTTAAGCCAAAGGGGTCAGTCCCTAAGGATGGGCTTTTGGTCATCAGGAGATGACTGAACTGTCCCCTGTCATCAAATGGGGGAGCTCTAAGGGATGGAGGCGAAAGGAGGCCTCTGGGACCCTTGAGAAAGGGCTCCAACCCCAACTGGCCACCAATTCCATCGAGGGGGCAAGGCACTGGTGCTTTCAGAGTCTAGAAAATGAAGGTGTGACCCTAGCTGATCTCCCCCACCCTTTGGTCACAGCTGATGTTCTACTGTGCTTCCAGGCTCTGACAGTCTATGTTCTAAGTCTCTTCCTAAGTCTGTTGTTCTGCTTTCTAAGGTCCCTTCTAGCTCTGTCATTCCCTGTTCTAAGCTCCCTCTCAGCTCTGCCATTCCCTGTTCTAAGCTCCC
>NW_020943070.1:3635300-3640917 GCF_900497805.2 Vombatus ursinus | reverse complement strand
CCCAGCTCTGCCATTCCCTGTTCTAAGCTCCCTCCCGGCTCTCCCATTCCATGTTTTAAGGCCCTTTCCAATTTTGATATTCCATGTTCTAAGGTCTCTTGCAGTCCTGAATTTTTTTTGTATTTCTATTTTACTCCTTTTACTTCTTCTCCATTTACTAAGAAGGCTGGCCCTAGATCCCCGAAGTGGCCCGCTACACTCTTGAGAGGTTGTAGGTAAATCAGATGTCTGTAAATTCCCTCTCACTCTCCTCTGGACTGACATGGCCAGTCCAGGGCTGCTTTCTGTCTTCATTCCTTTAGGGCCCTGGACTCTTAACCCTATAGTTTCCAGCGCCTCTTGCCTCCTCCTTCTCCCCTCCCCTCCCCTCTATCTTTCCTGGTCTGTGAAGGAGCCTTTTGTAAATGGAGGATTAGCCAGCCACTGGTCCCCTCCTCTCTAATTTGTTTTTGCTGGGCTTGGCCCGCTTAAAGTGAACCCCACCCTGATCCCCATGGGCTCCCATGGGTGTGCCCAGAGGCCCTCCCATCTCCCACCTCTGGAACACCAGCATCCCCCCAACCCAGCCAGGGCCAGTTCAGGGGTTCAGGGGAGGCACATAGAAGGAGGGGGGAGGACAAGAGTCAGAATGAGTTCCCTGGCGGCCGGGGGCGCCAAGGCCAGGAACGGGAAGGTTTTCCCAGAAGTTAGAGCGAAAGGCAATGTTCTGGGGATCGTGTCTGTATGATGGGGTGGGGGGGGGAGGCAGCTTGTCAGTTTGAACCTGGATGAGCTTAATGACCTTGGAGTTATTGGATTTGGGATTATTGGGAAGTGGGGAGGCAGTTTTGTGGGCTTTGGGGATTGTATATTTGTGTGTTGTCAGCCTTAGGAATGTGCATATGGGAGTATGTTGTGTGTTCTGTTGGCATGTACATGAGACAGCTAGGCGGCAGAATGAGTAGATTCTTGGAGTCAGGAAGACCTTGGTTCAAAACGTGCCCCAGACACTAGCTTTGTGACCCTGGGCAAGTCACTTAATCTCTCAGCCTCGGTTTCCTCATCTGTAAAGTGGGAATAATAACCGCTAATAATATATAATAACCATCTCCCAGGGGTGTCGTGAGGATCAGATGAGATAAGGTATGTAAAATGCTTGGCAAACCTTAAAGCCCTCTATAAATGCTAGCTATTATTATTATTATTATTATTATTATTATTATTATTATTATTATTATTATTATTACTTGCAGGTTTGATTAGTCAGTGTTTGTAAGGAGTGTCCAAGGGCAGACTCAGGGATTTTAGTATTGGAGGGAGAGATTCTCTCCTTCTCTGACCCCAGGCATATGTCTGGTGGTGGCAGAAACAAAAGAGGAGCCTTGAATGACACCTTTTTTAAGGAGGAAGCTGCAATGAGGGGTCTCTGCCACTGCGTCTGGGCACTGTTGTGCCTTCTGCAAAGCGGAGAAGGGGCTTCTCAATTCAAGTGAATTTAATGCAGCTCTGTTCAGTCCCTACTTTGGGGGCATCCCATCCTGGGCCCTGTGAGGGAGAGAGGAGCAGCTGTGGGTGCTGAGAGTACTCACAGCCTTACTGGGAAGGCCAGAGGCCTGGTGCCAAATGTGGGGTAAACACAACTCCCACTTCCATCGAGGTCTCAAAGCACTCTCACCACAAATGCCCAGTGTCAATATTACCCCCTTTGACAAATGAAGAGAATGGAAATGACTTCCCCAGGGTCATGCCACTAGTAAGTCCCTGAGCCAGCACTTGAACCCTTGTCTCCAAATCCAGCTTTGGGGCTCAGAGGGACCACAGGATTCTAGATTTAGAGCTGGAAGGAACCTTAGGGTTCATCGAGTTCAACCTCTCTCTTTACAGACAGGAACCTGAGGTCTGTGAAAGGCAGGTGACTTGCCTTTTAGCTAAAGAGTGTCTGAGGCAGGATTCCCACCCCGGGAATAACTCCCTTATTCCCAACTCTAGCATTGGTCCTCTTTGGAATGAAGGGTGAACAACATTCTGAGTCTATCCTCAGATCTCAGCCAAGGGAGCTTCCTGGAGGAAGGTGTTTGAAAGCTGGAGAATTGGAATCTGTGCAAAGAAGAGGCTGTTGTCCTCAGCCCAAAGTGCTCTCTCTCTTCGGCCCTGACCCCACCGGGGGGGACAATCAGGTAGAACCCTCTAGAGGTCTGCAGCACCGTCCCTCAACTCTGCCCCCAAGGGGGGCCCCCAGGGGGATGCTGGGGGATCATACAGAGCCAGAGCAAGCTGGCCCCTCTGGTGTCCTGGGATTGGGGCAGAACACGATGCCTCTCTGGCTGGGCAGCGGGAGGGCAGGAGGGAGGAGGGCTGACGTCTGCCCGCTTCTTGGAAATCTGAGAACATACTTCCACCTTCCTGGATCACACAGCCCTCTCTGTCTCACCTTCCTGTTGTCCCAACGGAATCCCCTTCACTGTAATGTGGAGCTGTCCCTCCATGTACTTTCTTGGAGTGGGGGAAGGGACGGAAAACTGGTTCCTTCTATCACTCATATCATTCTAGACTTGGAGTCAGACAACTCTGCCCAGTCTCAGCCCTGCTGCTTATTAGTCGTATGGCTGTGACCTCTCTGAGCCTCAATTTCCCCTTCTGAACTTACTTCAATCAATCAAGTCACAAACATTTATTAAGTGCCTACTATGTGTTAGGCACAATGGTACAAGCTAGGGATACAATTTCTGAAATTAAATTTATTATTGTTTTTCAATTATTGAACTGTTTTTCCTTCCTTTTTACCCCGTCGCTCCCAAACTGGGAAAAAACAAAACAAAACGCAGAAGCTTTCAAACATAATCAAACAACACAAATTCCCATATTGGTCATTTCCAAAAATGTGTGTCTTATTCTGCTTATTAATCCATCTCCTGTCTATCAGGAGGTGACTTGAGGTTCACTTCGGATTGACCCGAGTTCCTAAATCTTTCAAAGTTGTTTGTCGTTACTATATTGTTGTCTAAGTGTAAAGCCTTCTCCTGGTTCTACTCACTTCCACTCTGCATCAGCTTAGACAAGTCTTCTCAGGTTTCTCTGAAAGCATCTGTACATTTCCTACAGCCCAGAAGTATTCCATTCTATTCAGATACCCCAGCTCCCCAGGGGATGGGCACTCTGTTAGTGTCCAGTTCTTGACCATCACAAAAGGAGATGCTACACGTTCTTTTCATACATAGAGGATCTTCATCTTTCTTTGATCTGTTGGCACAGTGCCTGGCACATCGTAGCACTTACTGTTTATTGAATTGAATTGGGGTATAGTTATTTTAATGATATTTCTGGGAAAACAGGGATACAAAAGAAAGAAAAACAAAAACAAGCCAGTCTCTGCCTACTTCACATTCTACTAGGTGAAACAACACAGGGTCAGAGCTCTAAAAGTCATCTCGTCTAGGGGCTCCTCACCTTTTTTTGTGACCTGGACCCCTCTGGCAGTCAGTCTGGCAAAGCTTATGGACCTCTTCTCCAAATCATATTTTTAAATGCATAAAATAAAATACACAGGATTGCAAAGGAAACCAATTATATTAAAATACAGCAATCAAAATATTTTTGGAAAACAAGGTCACAGATACCATGTTAAGAGCCCCTGATTTAGTCCAACCCCTTCATTTTACAGATAATGTAACTGAGGCCCAGAAAGAGTGACTTGCCCATAGGTCATAAAGGTCATAAGTGGCCAAGTTGAGATTTGAATCCAGGCCCAGTGATGTCCTCTTCCTGTTCTGCTATACTGCCTCTCCATGTACACACATGTGCAAAATATATGCAAAGTAAGTATAAAGTAATCTTTTTTTGGATGGGAAGCATGAACAGCTAGCAGGGATGGATCAGGAAAGACCTCATGTAGAAGATAGCTTTGGAGCTGAGCTTTGAGGGAAACTAGGGATTGTAAGCAGTGGAAATGAGGAGGTATGGCATTTCAGGCATGGAGGACTGCCAGAGCAAAGTCAGGGAGTTCGGAGATGGAGTGTTCTCTTAGGAATGACAGAATGGTCAGTTTGGTTGGACTGTAGAGAACATGGAAGAGGAAAATATATGATATGGTTGTAAAAAGAAACTGGAGCCAGGTTGTGAAGAGCTGTAAATGCCAAACAGATTTTGTATTAGATTCTTGAGAGGAGGAGTGACACGTACTTTGTGAATCTCCCATTCAGGATCTCTGATTTCCTACCCATCCAGATCCCAATGTCTCCCCAACTTTGGTGGATGATCTGCTTGAACTGCCATGCTTAAACAGACTCATTGCCCAGTGGCCAAGCTTCTGTCACGAGCCTCTCTGCACTTGACCAGGCTGGGCTTGTCTGCAGGCTTGGCGAACTGGACCTGTCAACTTGAAGTCTTTGCAGTCTTGGTAGGAATGAGCACCATTTGTACTCCCTTGGCCTTTGAGAGCCTACAGTTGCCTCCATACCATGGAGACAGACTTGAGTGGGGATCCTCATCACTCAATGAGTTTGGTGCATGGCTCACAATTTTTCTCTCCTCCCCGACTCCTGCCTTCATTCTAGGAAATCTCAATGTACATATTGCTTTTCCCTCAAACACCCTAACCATTCAGTGCCTCAACCTACTCACTTCCCATGAGCTGCTACTCATCCATTCCACCTTAGCCACACGCAAAGATGGCCATACCCTCAATCTTGCCGTCACACAAATGTACCATGTTGATGCTCAAGAATTCTGAAATTCCTTTATCCGGCTTTTCACATCTTCCTCTGTTTTCCCCATAACCCTACTCCTCACCTGCACCAGGAATTCCAGTCTCTTGACACCTCAATTCTCTCCCAGGCCATTTCCTCCTCACTAACCATTCTCTCCTCTTTTCCCCATCTTGCCTCCTTGGTGAACCAATTCAATTTCTTATAATTTCACCAATTGGGTCACCCACACTCTTTGTTTCCTCCATTCTCAAAAACCCCTCACTTGATCCTTCCATCCCAGATCCCTATCTTTCCTCTGACCTGTGCAGCTAAACCCTTCAAAAAGGATGTTTTCAATAGGTGTCTTCACTTTCCCTCCTCTCACTCTCTTCTTTACTCCTTGCTCTGCCATTTCCAAACTCATGGTTCCACCTTATCTCATGTCGCTGCCATTCTCAATAAACTGCAGTGGCTACCTGTCACGTCCAGGAGCAAATACAAAATTCTTTAGTCGGCATTCAAAGTCCTTCATAATCTGGCCCCCTCCTGCCTTCTCCAGGTCTTCCCAACTCCAAATCCAGAGCTCTGACTGCCCCAGTTCTTGAAGGTTGTACCAACAGAGCCCAAGTTTTGGCAGGGCCTACCAAGTTGGAAAGGCTTGGAACCTGAACTCACTGGTAGGCTGTGTGTCTGTCATCCCAGGACTGGCCTAGTCATGTTCAGAGAGCCTCATAACCAGGAACATTAGTCCCCAAGTAGTAGTTTAGGGGGTGAAGGTGGGGGCACTGGCTCAGCAGGACCTCTTCCTAAGGCAAGGAGGAGTCACTCTCTATCTGCTTTGGTGGAGAGCACACCCATACAGAACAAACCACAGATTCTTGATGTATTGTAGTTCATTTATTACTTTGTGTGTGTGTGTGTGTGTGTGTGTGTGTGTGTGTGTGTGTGTGTGT
>NW_020943070.1:3633217-3635290 GCF_900497805.2 Vombatus ursinus | reverse complement strand
TGTGTGTGTGTGTGTGTGTGTGTGTGTGTGTGTGTGTGTGTGTGTGTCAATTGGGGCTAAGTGATTTGCTCAAGGTCACACAGTTAGTAAGTGTCAAGTGTCTGGGGTGGAATTTGAACTCAGGTCCTCCTGACTCCAAGGCCATCTATCCACTGAGCCACCTAGCTGCCCCCATTTATTACTTCTTAATAAATTTTTTACTGCTTGTTTTTGTTTTGAGATGACCCAGATTCTCCCCTTGTGTCCCTCCTACTTCCTCCCAGAGATACGTCCCTTTATAGCAAAGACTTTAAATGGAAGAGGAAAAAAATCTGCAAAACTGATCAACATAATGAAAAAAAAAATCTGACATTAAATGTAATGTCCCGCACCTGTGGACCCCCACCTCTGCAAAGGAGCTAGAAAAGGTAGTGTTTCCTATCTTTTCTTTGGGAGTGAACTTATTCTTTACGCTTTTGTAGCGTCCTCATTATTAATGAATATGAATTGGACGTATCAGGGAACGTGGTGTGTGTGCCTAACCAGACAGGCCCCAAATTTGAACTCTAATCCAAGCTCTGCCATTCACCGTGTGACCCTGGACAAGTCACTTCCTCCTACGTACTCAGCTTTTTCCTATGTGAAATGAGGGGGTTGGATTTGATGATCCCAGAGGTTCTTTCCAGTCCCCCCCCCCATGTGATTGTGTGAGTCCTTACGTCTGTATTTATAACTGTTAATGTTAACAGCAGGTTAATGTCTGTCATTAGCTAGAGGGGTTGGCTACCATTCAACAATCAATGTAAATGCAAATTGAAGAAAATCTTTCTCCTTTCAAGTGCGAGGAGTTTAAGCAAAGAGTCCAAAATGCAAACACAAAATTGGAGCTGGGCTCCAGGCTCAAGCCCGTAGACCTGGGAGCTGGAAGGAGCCTGGGGAGCACGTGGCCCAGGGCGCTTTGCCTTTCTGTGTGTGTCCCAGATGCCTCGGGCAGTCAGGCGGGTGCCTGGAGCCCTTCTCAGAATCCCATTTTAAATGCCTAAATTAAAAAGACAAACAATTACGAAGAAAACCAATTCTATTGAAAAAAGGTGTAACCATTTTCCCATCCAAGCTCCCGATAAAAACCCTGGTTCTGGTCCTTTCGACAGAACTCAGAGATGTGATTGGCCGAGGTTGTGGGCAGTGCTCTGGGCTCCGGACTCCCCCTTCAGGGATCCAAGGTCAATGCCTGACAGAAGCTTGCCTTCATTCTCAGATGATGCGGAAGTGGGCTGGTAGACAGAGTTCTGGACTGAGAATCAGGAGGCCTGGTTTGGAGTCCCAACTTTGCTACCATTTGGTTCTGATCTCAGGCAAATCCTTTTTTCTGTCTGTGCCTCCGTTTCTCATCTTTAAAATAAGGGGTGGGTTAGATGAGCTCAGGGATCATGCGGCACAGCGCCTGGCATAGGCAGGGTGCTCATACGAGGTGCTTGGTTCACTGACTCCTTTCACGCCTTGCGAATATACACGTGCTCTACACGGGTCTGAGTCTAGCGGGAAAGATGAGAGAAAGACCCGCGAAAGAGAATCTGGGACATAAAGCAGACATCTAGGAACAAGTGGGCTGGGAACGGAGCGCCCAGGTGTTTCGGGGAGGAGGGATGAAGGAACCATCATTGGGTGGTTTAATCAGGAAAGCTTCCTGGAGGAGGCAACAAGGAACGCTCACCCGAGGCTTTTTCAGCAGAGGAGGGAAGAGGGGAAGCAGAGAGGAGGCTGCAGAAGAGGGATCCAGAGCTAGACCCAGGAACCCTCAGGGTCTGTGTTCTCTCTGTCTCTGCCTGAGGCAAAGTCTCCAGGATGGGAAGCCTCCTCCCACCGCATGCAATCAATGGAGTCTCAGGGCCGGGAGCACTCAGTATTATTCAGGGGCTTAACTGCATTGAACAAACTAAAGAATCAAAGAATGTTAGATCTGGGAGGGAGCTTAGAACTGGAATATCAGAGCTAGGAGGGGCCTTAGAACAGGGGATGTCAGAGCTGGGAGAGGCCTTAGAACAGAGGATGTCAGAGCTGGGAGGGGCCTTAGAACAGGGGATGTCAGAGCTG
>NW_020943070.1:3593581-3628217 GCF_900497805.2 Vombatus ursinus | reverse complement strand
TCAGAACTGGGGGGGCCTGAGAACAGGGGATGTCAGAGCTGGGGGGGCCTTAGAACAGGAGATGTCAGAACTGGGGGGTGGCCTGAGAATAGGGGATGTCAGGGTTTGGGGGGTCCTTAGAATAGAGAATGTCAGCCCTAGGAAGGGCCATAGTGAGCTCTAGTCTCCCTATCCAGTAAGTGAGAAAGCTGACTGTCAAAGATGAAATGACCAGCCCAAAGTCTCTGAGGTAACTCGCCTTAGGACCCTCATAGAGGAGAGTCAGCACCCATTTCTCCCCAACTCGCGGTCCAAGCTCATCAGGCCGTGGGAGAGGGCTGCCCAGTGGAACTCCAGTGCCCGCGGGGCTGAGCCAGGCAAAGGCGGAAGTGGGCAGGGCAGGGGCCGTTCCCCTGAACCCGGTCCAGTTCCAGTCAGATGGCTTGGCCACGGTCCCCATGACACTGTCCTCGAGGTCTCTGGGAGGTGGTGGAAGGTCAGGGAAAGGGGGGAGACTACATCCTAGCAAGACCCGTCTCCTCTACATTGAGACCTCGGAGGGGGCCACAGATTCAAGGAGAGAAGAGGCCAAGGCTGAGTAGAACACCAGCAGAGCCGGGGTGAGCCTGGCTAGGCCCTGGATGAGCGGGCAGGGAGGGGAGGAAAGGGTTCCTTTGTAAGGAAGATAGCAACATGTCATAGAAAGAGCAGTGGATCCTGAGCCAGGCAGCTCTGAGTCTAGTCTCTGTCTAGCCACTACTGTGCGACCTTGGGAAAGTCACCCCCCTTCTCTGGGTCTCAGTTGCCTCATCTGTAAAATGGGTGGACTATCCTGCCTCCACATCCAGCACCCACTCTGTTGGCTCATACTGGCTCTCCAACACTCTGTGTCCTAAAGTTCCTTGCAGCTCTGTCTGTATTATGTGTGGTTCTGCCTGCCTCTGGGCAAGGCAGAGACAGAGGAGGTGGTGGGGTGGGGCAGGGCTATAGAATTGAAAGGAAGGGGATTTTTTTTTTTTTGTGCTAAATTGAGCAATTTCTCCTCTGTTCTTGGGGGCCTTGGAGGCTCCAAAGGAGTCACTGGGCCCCAGTGTTTCTTCTCAGCTACTTGCCCTGGCAGGTGGTGTCCTGCCTCTGTCTGTGCTTTTAACCCCCTCTGGTATGAGAGGGAGAGTGGAGGATTGAGTTCAGGTAATGCCAGTTCCCCACCTCTAGGGGACACCCAGTGGGCCAGAGAAGCCTGGGGGGACTTGGGTGAGGCCCTAGGGTGCTAGGGGGAGCCTCAGTCTGGGGCAACGACTCTGACTCCCCGACAGACCTCCCTGAGGGCCTAGAGCCCCCCTCAAAGGGAAGAATGGGGTGTCCCTGGTTCTTTTCTCTGTGGGACCTTGGCTTCTGATGGGGTGGGGGGAAGACTCTGGCTGGCGAGAGCTCCCTATGTTGCCCCAAAGTCCCCACAGACCTCCGATCCACTCCAGGGGCTCCTAGCCACCCTCAGCAGCCTTGGCAAAGGCGCCAGGGAAGCCGGGAGAAGGGTTAACTCTTGGGTTGGTGCTGGCCATTCTTCTCCAAGTGTAGGAGCTGGAGAACAAGGGACCCATTCTGTCTGTGGGAATTAATAGTGAAGACTCATCTGGGGTGTCATTCAAGCCCTGATCAGCTCCCGGAGGAATGTGAGGGAGAGAGAGACAGACGGGGGTGGGGGGAGAGAGGCCCAGAGTCCGGCTGGTAATCGGAGCCTTCCATGGCTGATGGGTCACAAGGACTTTAGACGTTGCTACTTTTTCAGGCCAAGCACCGCCCTGCCTGCCCCCACCCCCAACCCCCGAGATGGGGACCCTCACCAGGGCGTCATCTCTACTACCACCCTTCTGGGTGGTCACTCTGGACTCTCTGCCTGCTGAACCCGTGTCTGCGTCTTGTCTGTTTGACGATTCCCCCTCAATCAACTGAAGAATTATTAATTATTAATTATTAATTAATTAGCAGTTATTAAGCACCTATTGAGAGTAAAACCGTTCCCATGTTAGCCTTAGAGGGCTCACAGATTCTCCCCTCGGCATAGTCTACTCCCTAATTTTCCCCAGAGGATTTCCTGCGGGCTCACTGATTCCCTCCTCAGTCTACCAATCAATCCACACTTATTAAGCACCTATTGTGTGCAGAACACAGTGCAAACCTCAGTAATCCTCCTGTCTACTCCCTTTCTGCTCACTGATTTCCCTCTGAGCCGGCCCTTTGGGTTCACCCAATACTCCTTCAATCAATCAACATTTATTAAACATCTGTCCTAGCTAGAGCAGGCATTCTGTCTGCTTATCGCCCCCCTGACGGAGTGTCTCCCTGCTATCTTCCTGGCGGCTACACACAAGCTCTCTAGAGCCCAACCTGCTCGCCCTGTCAGTAACTGGTGGGAAAGCCTAAGCTTGGCTCTCTTGGGGTCTGATAGAGCACTGTATATTCCTGGGCTGCATTTCCTTTACGCTTTGAAACTGTGTTCTAGGCATTTAAAATCTTAACACCTCCCCTCCACCCTTAGCAGAGAAAACTGGGGGCCTGAGGAGAGATCATTTGACTGAGGTCACACAGCTAGTAAGTCAGATAATATGAGTCAATGACATGAGATGTCAGGAAAAAAACAAAACAAAACAGAAACAGAAAAAAAAAAAAACTATTGTAATTTTGGCTTTGTTAAGGGAGGTTTTAATGTCTAAAGCCTGGTGCCTTCTGCTCTGGTTGGGTGACTTGTAGCCAGCTCATTTCAGGAAGGATACTGCTGAGCTAGATGACCAGGACAATGAGAGAGCTGAATGGCCGAAGGAGTTAGGGGTTTTTAATCTATAGACGAGAAAACCTGGGGCACACGATGCCGGCCCAAGTATTTGGGGGGCTGGCTGTCCCAGCCCTTGGAACGGAATATAATTCAATTCAATAAATATTCCTTATGCCTAAGTGGGATACAAAGGGGAAAAAAAATAACCCACGTCCTCAAGGAGGGACGAAGGGCCAGCTTTGTTCTGCTTGGCCTCACAGGGCAGGACTAAGAACTGGGGAGCATTTGCAGGGAGGCAGGTTTAATCTTGAGGTACTAACTAGGAGCTATCCCGAAGCAGAATGAAGGTAGTGAGTTCGCCATCACTGGAGGTAGAATGGTAGCTGGATAACCAATGATGAGGAAGTTGTAGAAAAGATACCTGTCCAGGTATGGGTTGGGCCCACGAAGTGGCACAGCCAGGACCGAAACCCAGCTCTCCTGCCTCCAAGCCCCGTTTTCTTTCTATTGCTATGTTCTCTCTTTTTAAGAATTTTATTGAATTTTTTTTTAAATCACCGTTTTTGTCCATTCCCTGGTTGTTTCTGTTGTTGTCCAGTCATTTCAGTCGTGACCGACTCTTTGTGACCCCATTGGGGCTTTTCTGGGCAAAGATACGGGAGTGGTTTGCCATTTCCTTCTCCAGCTCATTTTACAGATGAGGAAACTGAGGCAAACAGGGCTAAGGACATGGGTTATTTTCTTTTTCCGCTTTGTATCCCACTTAGGCATAAGGAATATTTATTGAATTAAATTATATTCAGCCAGCCAGCTCTCTCATTGTTCCGGTCACATAGCTAGTAACTGTCTGAGGCCAGATTCAAACTCAGGAAGAGGAGCCTTCCTGACTCCAGACCCGCTGTGACACTTAGCTGCCCCCATTCCCTAGTAACAAAGGAAGAAAAAAAGATGGGGAAAAACAGTTCATTCAGCCAAACTACCCAAACATCATCAGAGTTTGACAAAATAAGCAACATTCCATGTCCATTGTCCTCCCCCTCCAAGACGAAAAAAGGGTGTGCGCTGCATTCTCAGCCCTCTTCTGGGGTCCAGGGTGAATCCCTCTCACTTCAATGGGAACCTATTACTTTGTATCTTTTCTTGGGGACAAGGGACGTTTCTTTCTCCTCTCCCGTCCTTTTTCTCATTCTCCCTTCACCCCAAGTGTGAGTGGTCATTACCGAAGGCTTCCCTAGGGAGAAGACGACTCCTTGGATATGTCTGAGAACAGTATCAATGCACCCCTACCCCCTTTAGTTTGTAAAAACTTAGCCAGGCAATTTTCAAGTTGAGTTCAGGGTCACCACAGGGGTTGGGGGAGGGGGGTGAGATCCTCATAAAATTCTCAAAGGGAAAATAATTTCAATGCATTTCTTTTGAAAACAGACAAGGGCCAGACAGCACATTTGGGTAGCGGGAGTAAGTGAGGCTGGGAATCGATGCTTGAGAGAAAGTTTGCCTGAAGGCAGGGCAAGGGGATGGTGGCCAGGTCAACTCTGGGCTCGGGAGAGACTCAGGATCCCAGGGTGAGGGAGGAAACATGGTGAACAAGAGAGATGAAGAAAGAGTGAAAACAGATACATAGATGAGCAAATAACTCCACAGTCAATGGTAGAGATAGAAAGAGATCATAGAGGTGGATCCTATAGAGAGGGATGAAGAAGTGAGGTCTGTGGGCTGTGATTCTGTTCTCTAAGGACCAGCTTAGCTGAGTCGGGAGAGGCAGGGCATAGAAAGCTGGGGCAGGGAGGAATTCTTTGGCCATAGCTCTTCTTAAAGACCAGCTAAGTTACCAAGAGCTTGTAGATGACCAGTACAACAGCAAAATGATAGACTCTTGAAATATTAAAGGAGAGGGGCAGCTAGGTGGCACAGTGGATAGAGCACCGGTCCTGAAGTCAGGAGGACCTGAGTTCAAATCCAGCCTCAGATTAAACACTTGACACTTACTAGCTGTGTGACCCTGGGCAAGTCACTTAACCCCAATTGCCTAAAATATATCTATATCTATATCTATATCTATATCTATATACATATATATATACATATATATGTATTAAAGGAGGAGAGATACAAAGAGAGACAGAGACAGAGACTGAGAGACAGGAAGAGAAGAAAAGAAGGAAGAGAGACAAAAGACAGGAGAGACAAAAAGGAAGAGACCAAAGGAAAGAGGGAGGGGACAGACAGATGAAGAGCTAGAGACAGAGACAGACAAAGATAGAGATACAGAGAAGCAGCAGAAGGAGGAGGAAGAGAGGGAGGAGAAAGAGTAGTGGGTAAGGGAGGGGGAGAGGAGAGGAGGAGAAGAGATCAATGATGCAGAGGAGGAGGGAGAGAGAGCAAACCCAAGAGAGAAAGAATAATAAACTGACATTTCTCTAGTGCTTTAAAGTGTGCAAAGCACTTTACCTGCATTGTCTGGTTTGAAGCTCACCACAGTGGAGGTGCTCTAAGTATAATACTACCCCATTTTAGGGATATGGTAATCCCCATTTTACAGATAAGAAAACTGAGACTCATAGAGGTTAATTTTCTTGGGTCCAGACTTGTGATTTTTTTTGGTGTAGGGACCACCCCAGCCAGGAGCCCGTTGTACTGATGCAGATCAGCACCTTCTCTGCAATGTGGTCTTAGACTTATAACATTGCCCGGGTCCAGGGTGGGGGAGGGCGGTGGGGAGGGGCAGTACTGAGAGGTTAAACAATCACTTGCCCAAGGTCACAGAGCCAGGATGTGTCGTAGACAGGGTTTGAACCTAGGTCTTCCTGAAACTGGGAGACCAGTTCTCTATCCACTGTACTATGTCTGCCTCCTGGGTTTAATTTGTTAGTCTGATTAAATTATTGAATTGAATTGATAATGCTCTGTTCTCTACCCCTGAGGCCCAGAGCCTGGCCTTGCTCCTGGGATCACCTTGGAGCTAGGAACAACAGAGCTCTCTCTTCACTATGTCATCCTGTGCAGAGCTGGGTGGATAGATAGATGATAGATGATAGATGGATGGATGGATGGATGGATGGATGGATGGATAGATGGATAGATAAATGGATAGATAGGTAGATAGATGAATAGATAGTTTGGTGAATCTATGGATGGATGGATGGGTGGATGGATGGATAGATAGATAGATAGATAGATAGATGGATAACCTACAGAAACCAAGTTCAATCCTGTGTCTATGTGTATGAGTGTGTTTGTGTTATGTCTGTGTGTGTGTGTAATATTTATATATTCTGTGTGTTCTGCACATATACCTGAGTGTATATATGCTTCTGCGTATTCTTCGTGGTGTGGTGGGAAGAACTCAGGTTTTAGAGTTTGAGGCCTGTGGTTCAAATACCAGCTCTAACACTTACCACCTAGGTGATCTTGGACAAGTCACTGTCCCTCTCTGAATCTCAGTTTCCCCATCTATAATGGGTATTGGACTAGATAATTTCTAAGGTTAAGTCAACAAGAATTTATTAAGTACCTACTATGTGCTAGGCACTGTGCTAAATGATGGGGACAGAAAGAAAGGCCAAAGACAATTCCTGCCCTTGAGGAGCTCACAATCTAACAGGGAGACATCAGCAATGACCTATACAAACAGGAAATGTACAGAGTAAATTGGAGATAATGTTAGGGAGAAGGCATTGAATTGTAAGCTCCCTTGAGGGCATGGACAGTTTTTTGCCTTTTTTTTGTATCCTTAGCACTTAGCACAGTACCTGGCACACAGCAGATGCTTAATAAGTGCTTGTCGCTCTAGATGCTATGGAATCATGATTCACAGTTAAGGGCCTTTTTCCTTGACCAGTGACCTCTCAATCTCAACTGAGGCTCAGACGGGTTAAATGACTTGACTTTGGTCACCCAATGAATACGTGTGAGAGGCAGGATTCAAACTCAGGTCTCTCTTGCTTCCAGGTTCAGTGTCCTTTTCACTGAAGCTCTGCTGACACTATACAAGACATGATCCCTGCCCTCAGGGGGCTTACTTTCTAGTAGGGGAAGCAGGACAAGGACCCAAAGGACTACTTATGCTGAAAGACGGGCTATGAAAAGGTCAGAAGATTGGAAAGGACTTTAAAAGCTCCAGGAATTCAGAGAAGGGGAAAATCCCTGAAGCCTGAGTGCTTGAGGAGGGTGCATGGGGACTTGAGCTGAAGCTTGAAGGTGGGGAGAAGATATAGCAGGAAGGGGGAGTGTTCTAGGAAGGCCCGAGGCATCATGAGCCAAGGCACAGACAGGGCGCGTTGGAGGATACAAGATGGCGGGAGTGAGAGGTTGGGAGCCTTGACTGTTGGCCTAAAGAACTGGGATGTTGTAGACACAACAGAGAACCACTGGAGATTGCTGGGCAGGGAAATAAGGTATTCAGTAGGAAGAGCTGTATGATTAGATGAGAAAGGAGAAAGTGGAAGCAAAGAGACTAGGAAGTTACTGATTGGATGAATGAATGAATTTGCTCACTGATTCATGCAGGCCGGACTCCAACCTAAGACTACTCTACATCACCCCCACCCCCACCCATAAGGATCTAACCATTGGCTTTCTTTCCCTGTCAGCCTAGGTGGTCAGAGGGATGGGCTGCTGTGAGGACCTGAGGCCGACCTACTGTGGGAGCTTGCCTTATGTTGTTGGAGTCTGGTTCCCTGGTATCAGAGGTGCTGACTCAGTTTGCTATCATCTTACCTTTTGAGACTTACATTAGGGAGCAAGATGGTGGGGACAGATATAAGAGACATAGTAAAGGAAAAATCAGCAAGACTTGGCAGCTGAGTCAAAAAATGAGGAAAGAGCTTGGGAGTCAGAGGATCTGGGTTCAGATCTCACCTCTGAAACTTACCACCCATCTGATCTTGGACAGGTCCCTTCATTTTCCTGGGCCTCAGTTTCCTCATCTGTGAAAAAAGGGGGTTAGACTAGATGATCTCTGAGACCCCTTTCAACTCCAGCTCTAAAATTCTAAAGGGAAGAGGAAGATGACTCAAACTTTGAGCCTGGGTGATTAGGAAGATGGAGGTGCTTCACAGGAAGAAGCTGTTTCAAATGGTGGGGAAATGATGAGCTAAGCTTTAGACACAGTCTGAGTGAGTGCGTGTCTGAGGGTGTCTGGAGGGCTCTTGGAGGATCTAAATAGGGCAGATTCTTGGAATAGCAGTGGCTTGAGGTCACCTTCTCCAACATCATCTCTTCCGAGGTGACTGGAGTGGCCAAGTCTCAACTTGGGAGAAAGCCTCTCTCTATTCTTTGGAGTTTATTTCAATTCAGTCAGTACAATCATAGAGTATAAAAACCACAGATTTGAAAGAGATCTTGTGGCTAACTTAGTCCAACCCACACCAATATAGAAACTCCTCTGCAGCATTTCTGATATGTGGTCATCCAGCTTTTGCTTGAAGACCTCCAGTGATGGGAAACTCACTACCTATTGAGGCCCTCTATTCCAACTTTTGGAAAACTCTGATTGAAAGAAAGAAAGAAAGAAAGAAGGATGGAAAGGAAAGGATAGGAAAGGAAAGGAAAGGAAAAGGAAAAAGGAAAAGGAAAAGGGAAAGGGAAAGGGAAAGGGAAAGGAAAGGAAAGGAAAGGAAAGGAAGAAAAAAGAAAGAAAAAAGAGAAATCTTCCCATCTTAAATTTAATCTTCCAGTGGTAACCCTTCAAAGATAAGTCACATGTACCCCGAGTCTACTCTTTTCCAAGCTGAAAGTATCCAATTCCTTCAACTCATTGATCCTCACATTGATTATATGATTTAGGGTTACAAGGAACTTCAGGGATTATCCTGCTGTCCAGTCTCTTCAGCATTCTAGTTGCCTTTCTCCTGTTTGCCAGTATCCTTCCTAAAATGTTGTGCCCAGACCTGAACACAATCCTTCAGGTGGGACCTGACCCAGGGCAGTCAGACTCTGTGGATCCTGCTTCTCTTAACGCAGCCTATGTTTGCAGCAGCTTTTGAGACTATTCTGTTGCATTATTTATTCATATTAAACTTGTAGTCCACTAAGACCCTCAGATTTTTTCATAGGCATTATTGTCTAGCCATACCTTTACCATCATTCTTTGCTTATGTAATTGATTTTTTGAACCACAGGACTTGACATTTATCTCTCTCAAATCTTCTCTTCTTAGATTGGGCACATAATTTCCACCTACCAATTTCTTTTGGGATCCCAGTTTCCTTAGTCAATTGAATCAAATGGGGGCACAAATATAAACTCTTCATCCTGCTATTACTGGAGCAGATCTTTCTTCCCATATGGTCCCTAGACCAATATCAGTTGTCCCCACTCTGGCTCTGGGGCTGCTAACAAGACTAAGCCAGGCTGAGTGGGAGGGATGTAGAGGCCTGGGGGAAAGGGCAGAGGAGGGAGGAAGAGAGGAGAGGAAAAGGAAGAGAAAGAGAGAGAGAGAATGGGGGAGATGAAAAAGAGCAAGGGGAAGGGAGTCAGTAAGAAAATACTGGGGGCACACTCTGTGCACAGTCCTGGGCTAGCCACTGTGTGATGAGCACAGACCTTGGCACCAGGAGGACCTGAGTTCCAATCCTGCCTCTGATGCATGGCATTATGGGAATATCCTAGACTTTGAGCTAGAAGGGACCTCAGAGGTCATCTGGTCCAGTTCCCCTCATTTTACAGATGAGGAAACTGAGGCCCAGAGAGGGGTGGTGATTTGCCTGAGATCACAAGGTAGTTAGTGAGAGAGGCTGGATTTGACCTCTGCCTCCAATCTCTTTCCCTCTTTCTGTTGCACCATAGCTTCCTCCCTTGGTTCTGTCTCTTACTGCAGTGTGATCTTGGGCCTTTCTGGGCCTCAGTTTCCTCAACTGTAAAATGAAGGGATTAAGCTAGATGCTCTCTAAGGCTGTTTCTAGCTCTAAGCCCCATGATCTCTACTAGACTCTAAGCTCTCTGAGGACAGAAACCTTTCTTATTACTCTTGTTATCGCCTCCAGCCCTGCACATCAGTAACGTGTGATGGATGAATGAATGAGTTTGCCCTCTAATTCACTGGGGCCAGACTCTAGTCTAGGTCCCACCCCCTGTGCAACCAACCACTGGCTTTTGGTTTGTTTGTTTCCTTATTTTTTTTTTCTTTTTAGGCAATTGGGGTTAAGTGACTTGCCCAGGGTCATACACTTAGTAAGTGTCAAGTGTTTGGTCTGAGGCCAGATTTGAACTCAGGTCCTCCTGACTTCAGGGCTGGTGCTCTATCCACTGTGCCACCTACCTACCCCTGTTTTCTTATTTTTCACCCTTAGTATAAGTGGTTGGAGGCATGGGCTGCCATGAAGACCTGGAGTAGGCTTGGAACCTTTTGGGGTATGCGGGAGCCCAATTGTCTGGAAAGCAAAACATCCGATTTAACTTACTCTGCCCTGCTTTTCCAGCCTTATCTTATCTCATAGATTCTATGGTTCAGCCAAACTGGACAACTCTGTCGCCAGACTGCTCTGTTTTCTCCAGCTTCCACGCCTTTGCTTATGGCATACCCTATGCCTGGAATGCCTTCCCTTCCCTTTCTGAATTCCTACCCATTCGTTAAAGCCCAACTCCAATGCCATCTCTTCCAAGAAGTCTTCCCTGATTTCCTCAGTCAGTAGTGAAGCTTCCTCTTGGATCTCCAACAGAACTCTGTAACTTTCTAATGCCCTTATTACATGATCCTGCTTTCACAGACATCTCTGTTTGTGTCTTTCCTTCCTATCAGACTGTTAGCTCCATGAAAGCAGGAATTGCATTTTAGCTAAATTTTGTATCTCTCCCAGCACTCAGCAATGCCTAGAATTAGATGCTTAATTATTAATTATTAGATGCTTAATAAAGATCAATAAGCAAGTGAACAGCTAGATGGGGAAGTGGATAGAGCACCGGTTCTGGAGTCAGGAGGACCTGAGTTCAAATCCAGCCTTAGACACATAACACTCACTAGCTGTGTGACTGGGCAAGTCATTTACCCCAATTGCCTCACCAAAAAAAAAAAAAAAAAATTAACAGCTTAATATTAAAAACATTGAACAATATTGATAAAGCATTTACTATGTGCAGGGCACTAGCACTGGGGAGCATCCATTCATCCAACCTGGAATGCCCTTCTCTCCCCTCTCCTGAGGACGCCCACCATGTTTGTCAAGGTTTCCTCAACTTAACCACCCCCTTCTCTGAATACCTGATGCATCAGCTCTTTTGGAGCCTTTCCCTGGCCATCCCTTCGGAGGTCTGGCATTGTGGTGACAGAAAGGGCAGAAACTGTTTTGTGCCTTTGCATTCCCAGCCTAGCACAGTGCTGGTCCCCCACAGCTGCTTAACCACGGCTTCTTGAACGAATATCCTGAGGAGATCTCTTTGCATTGTCAGGGAAGCCAAGGAAGGGATGCCTACCTTGGATGGAAGACTGGACTAAATGTCTCCAATTCTTAAGATTGATAGCTTTGGTTTTTATATCACCTTCATTTTGGAGTATATCACCCCCTTCCCATAGTTTTCCTTTATAACAGAGAGAGAAACAGGGACAGAGACACACAGAGAGAGAGGCAGAGACAGACAGAGAGAGGGAGAGGGAGACAGAAAGACAGAGAGAGACACACTCAGAGAGGATGAGGGAGGGGGGAGGAAGGGTGGAGAGAGAGACATACAGAGAGGGAGAGACAGAGAGATGGAAAGACAGAGACAGAGAGGGAGAGGGAGAGAGACAGAGACACACACAAAGAGGGAGGGAGAGAGAGACGGAGAGAGAGAGAAAGACAGAGAGACAGAGAGACAGAGAGACAGAAAGAGAAGAAGAGGAGAGGAAGAAAGAGGGAGTGGGAAGAGAGAGGAAATCAGATCAGCAAAACTAATGAACACATCAACCACGTCTGATGGTATGCGCAGCGCTCAATACCCATCATCCCCCACGTCTGCAAAGAAGGGAGGGAGGTGCTTTCCTATATTTGTTCCTTAAGCCCGATTGGGTCATGATAATTACAAAGCACCCAGTAGGGACTTTGTGGGTGTGTTCTTTCTGTTTACATTATTGACTTTGTGTCCGATGTTTTCCCAGCTCTTTCACTTTGCACCAGATAAATCTTCATTCGTCACATTCTTAGCTTCTTTCAGCGCCTCAATATTCCATTCCATTATATGCATGTTTCACAACTTGTTTAACAATATAATAACAATAGCTAACGTTTATATAGCACCTACTATGTGCCAGGCACTGTGCTAAGCACTTTACAATTATGATCTCATTTGATCCTCACAACCACCTTGAGAAGTAGGTGCCGTTATGGGTAACAATGTAATGGGTAACCCCATTTTACAGATGGGGAAACTGAGGAAAAGAGAGGTTAAGTGACTTGCCCAGGGTCACATAGCTAGGAAGTATTTGAGGCCGGATTTGAACTCAGGTCTTTGTGGCTTGCTCCAGACTTGGTGCTCTGCCCACTGACCCTGGGAGGGATGGATCTGTGAATCCATTGGTAGAGGGAATTCCCTGGTGAAAGAAGTGGCCTCTCTCAGCATGGACGGGCATCTGCTCTGATACTAAAGCCTTAAAAAAATGCCTACAGCGCTGACAAGTCAGGTGATTTGGTCAGGGTTCCATGGCCAGTGTGCATCAGAAGTGGTACTTGAACCCAGGTTCCCTGGCGGTGAGGGCAGCTGTATATACTATGCCCCTCTATGCTAGAATAAATGTAATGGAGTGTGATATGACATGACATAACAGATAATTATATTATATTATTATAATATAATATAACCATACTTTTATGGTATACTATGCTATGCTAGAACATATATGTAACATGATATAATAGTATACAATGTTATATATCAAACGTGATATTATATCATGTAGTTATATGATATAATATATCAAATATGATAGAATGTGATATGGTATATATAATGATGTGGTATGATAGGATTAATATATAATGTAATATACTATATAATATAACATAATATGTAACAACATAACATATGCTATATAATATACAATATAATGTATGATGTAACAACATAGTATACGCCTTAACATAACATAGTTTAACTATCCGGCCCATACAATGCTTTAACGTTTGGCAAGGCACCTTATATATGCAATTCCACTTGAATCTCACAATAGCCCTTCAAGCTAAGTCCTTGGAGGAGAAACTGATCCCATTTTGCAGATGAAGAAACTGAGGTTGAGACTTTTGTCCTAGGGTTAAACAGCTAGGATTCTGAGGGAAGACTGGAATTCAGGCCACTCCAGAGTTCCCGGGTCAGCCTGATATTTACCAGGCCATGGTGCTAACACTTAATCCTTCTCAGCCTCAGTTTTCTCATCTGCAAAATGGTGATAATGCCACTTCATTTATTATCATGGGATAATAGGAGCCTCACAGGGCTGTTCTAAGGATGGTTAAATAAGGAAATTAATATATGTGAAGTCCTCCGCAAACCTTCAATGTCTATTTGACCATCAGATAGAATTTGTCTTTGATCCTCCCCCTCCCCCCCTCCCACCGCTTCAGGATCCTGCAGGATAGTGGGCACACGCTTTCCCTGTCAGTGGGAATTATGCCCATAGATGTGCCAAGAAGGTGCCCATTCTTATGCATCTCATGAACTCCAGTAGAATGTGTGCTCCTTACAGACAGGAAGCTGGGCTCTTTTGTTTCTGTGCCTCTCATTGGGTATGTTGTATCATGGAAGGGAAGGCAGGGGAGGTCAAGGGAAGGGAATTACCTTTCTTTGTTTCCCCAGTACTTAGCACACAGTAGGCACTTAATAAATGTTTATTGCCTGACTGGTGACCCAGGGTGTTAGAAGGCATCCTTGTGCTTTCTGAAGCTATGGGAGGGTTGGTTTTCCCTTCCTTGTAGGAGGAGGAGGCAGCGGCAGTAGAGAGACACACCTGGGCATCAGTGATCAAAGGGTAACGTGCATGGAGTACAATCCAAATGTTTCCTGATTGGCTGAAAGTGACTCTGGATTCTAGAACAAGCCAATGAGTTTGATCCAGGATGTCCAGGTGGCAAATCCAAAGCAGGCTGGAGATCAGTGTTGGAGAGAACTCAGGGCTGAGTTCAAATCCCCCTCTAATCCTTCCTAGGGCAGAGAATCAACACGTGGGCCACAGCGCTCCCTCCGTTAGCCTGAACCAGATTAAAATGTAGTTCCTCTCTGCTTATAATGTGTTGATGTATTAATAAAAAAAGGAAATCTATAAACACGTGTGGTTTGCTAAGTCAATATGTGGCCTGCAGAGATCCTTTCAGTGGGTTCCTATTTAAATCTGACACCACTGGCCTAGAGCATCAGGGTTGGGTGGAAGGTTTGACATTCAGAGCCTTTTAGGACCTGGCCCCAGGCTACCTTTCAGAAGCTTTATTATACATTACCCAACCATCCCTTCACTCACTCTGCAGTCCCCTACTCTGTCTCCACATCAGCCTTGAGCTGTTTCCTGGGCCTGGAATGCATTCCTTCTGCTCCCTTAGACACTCTCCTCATCCCCCCATGCCCCACTTTGGTTTCCTTCAAAGCTCAGGCTCAAACACTGTCTCCTACATGAAGCCTTCCTTGATTTCCCCAGCCGTTATTCCCTTCCCCCTCCTCTGATTTCCTCATACTCTTTTTCTCCGTGTTCTCTCCCCATTTAGAATGTAAACTCCTTGAGGGGAAGGACTGTGTTTTCACCTTCCTTTGTATCCCCAGAGCCTAGCACAGTGTCTGGTATGCAGTAGGTCCTTAATTAATGCTTATTGACTGTTTGCTTGTAGCACCTACAGATGTGAGAAAAGTACTTTCTAAACTCCTCTTCTCACTGTAACTACTGGGCAGCAGAGTGGATGGAGGGCCAGCCCTGGGGTCAGGAAGACCTGCAAGTTTTGTCTGATGCATCCAGGCTGTGTGACCCTGGGCAAGTCACGATCACCTAGGGAACTCTCAAAGGCTATAGGTTGAAGACCGGGTGCTCACTGCTTTGACCGGGGGCCTTTCCTCATTTGGCGTTCCTTATGCCAGCGAAGTCACACCGAGGGTGGGGGCCAGGAGTGGGGGAGTGGGTGGGCGGGTTCCTCTTCAGCCAAACACTCACATACCTTGGTCACTGTTAGAACAAGTCTGTAAAAACCAAAACAAACCACATTATCATTCCTGTTGTTTTCTGGGGTAGGAGGTTGAATCAGCATGGACTAAATCAGGCCCTAGAAACTGCTTAAAAAATCCCCCAAACTTAACATGCCTCAGTCTAGGCTTTCACACAGCACAGTGGAAAGTGCCCTGGCTCAGGAATCACAGAATCTTGATTCAAATCCTGTGGGACCGAGGCCTCAGTTTTTACATCTGTGAAGTGGGTAGGTTGTACTACATGGCCTCTGAGACCCCTTTCAGCTCCAGGCCTGTGATCTGCCTATGTTTGTCATTTCCTACAGGGGTGACCTTGGACAGTCATTTATTTTCTCTGTACGCTGGTTTTCTCTTCAGTAAAATAAGGGTAGGTGCCCTCTGAGGTCCCTCCAGCTCCACAATTGTGGTTCTAGAATCCTACCTGTCACACCTCCCCTCCCTGGAGTCTCAGTTTCTCCATCTGTAAAATGAGAGAATTGGACTCAGACGACCTCTGAGACCCTTCCCGGGGTGGCTCTGTGTTCCTATGCTCTGCGCTTTGACTGGTCTCATTCCAGTGGACTCTTTCTCAATTTCTGTATCTTTTTCCCCTGTAAATACTTGAGGGCTCTGCGGTTTTCCCAGGGGATGTGCTTATAGATACGTTTAGGGATGATTTGATGATTCATCCCCTGGTGGCAGGCCCCCTGGAGCTGGGCTTCTCAGAAGCCAGCCAGCCTGGCCCTCAGGTGCCGGAGGCAGGCCTCCACTTGTCAGGCCTGTGCCAGCTGGAAGCCTCTCCAGTTGTTTGGGACCAGCTGGAGCTCATGTCCCATGGGCCTGGCCTTTAGAAACTCTCTGGGCATTGGAGGATGCTCCAGAGGTGCATGGAGGAAGGAAGATGTAAGACTGGAAGGGACCTCACGGGCCATCTCAGGGGCCATCACCCCCTCTGGTGTGATGCAGAGTGTGGGGCAATAAGGGAGAGGGGGGAGCAGAAGCTGGATCTGGGTCCAATGAGATGGTGGCAGTGGAAAGGGAAGAGGGGAGAGAATTAGGGTCTAGAAGGGCGGCTTTACGAAGCCAGGGAGCCCAGTGGGCTCCAAGCAAGCTCGGGGGGCACAGTGCCTCACGTTGGCATTGCAACGATGAGGGAAAGTTAGGAAAGTGGCAGGATGACATTAGGTAGCATTGATATGGCACTTGAGGTTTGCAAAGCACTTTACCAGTATCAGCTAATTTTATTCTGACAACTACCCTGGGAGGTAGGTGCTATTATTCTCCCCCTTTTCCAGATCAGGAAACTGAGGTTGTGACTGACCCAGGGCCACACCATGAGTAAGTATCAGAGGCAGGATTTGAACTCAGGTCTTCTCCAAGTGTAGTGCCCTACCCACTGTGCCACCTAGTTGCCTGGGGCCAAAGGCGAAGGTAACCTTTGTCAATCCCATCCAATCCAAGCAACATTTGTATATCAGGTGCCAGGTCCTCTACTAGGTGCTGGGGATAAAAAGACAACATTAAGACAATTCCTGCCCTCAAGAAGTTTACACTCTAATACAAACAGGCCAACTGGTGTCCTTGGAAGGTGACTTGGTTGGCCTAAGGGGTGGCACCTTGGATGCCAGGGGATCACGTGGGTCTAGAGTTGGATGGGATCTTGGGGGTCATCTGGTCTCCTCTCCCCACCTCAATTTTACCGATGAGGAAACTGAGGCGCATGTAGGAAAGTGACTTGGCCAAGGTAACTCAGGTGGAAAACATCAGAGTTGAGATTTAAACCCAGGTCCTTGGACTCCAAAGCTGATACTCCTTGCTGTCCCTTTCCCTCCTCTTCTTCATCCCAAGAGTACCCTCCATCCTTGCTAAATTTTAGTCTTGTAGATTCCTTTGTCTCTGCCTTCTAGGAGAAGCCTTCTCTGACTCTCCCAGTGTCTCTCCTCAAATGATCATGTCTGTACTTATCTGTTTGAAGGAGCTCCATGGTACAGTGGATAGAGTGCCGGGCCTGGGGTCAGGAAGACCTACTTCAGACATTTATTAACTGTGTGACCCTGGGCAAGTCACTTGGCCCTCTTTGCCTCAGTTTCTTCAATTGCAGAATGGAGAGAATAATAATAATAATAATGAAACAGCCATGTGGCTCAGTGAACAGAGCTCCAGGCCTAGAATCAGGAAGATCTGAGTTCAAATCCAGCCTCAGACACTTACTAGCTGTGTGACCCTGGATAAGTCACTTAACCTTGTTTGCCTCAGTTTCCTCATCCGTAAAATAAGCTGGATAAGGAAATGGCAAACCACCTCAGTATCTTTGCCAAGAAAACCCCAAATGGGGTGAAGAATTGGACACGACTAAAATGACTGAAGAACAACAATACTTATCTATTTGCATGTAGAAGCCAACCCTTGACTAGTTTTTCTTTTGTTTTTGTATCAACTATACCTTGTACACAGTAAGTGCTCAATAAATGCTTATTGAGTTGAATTGGTAGGCTACCTAGGCAGCTAGGTCTTGCAAAGAAGAAGGATTTAGAATAGGGGAGTCTTGAGTTTGAATCCAGCCTGAGACACTAACTGGCTACATAACCCTAGGCAGGTCAGTTAACCTCTCTCAGCCTCTATTTCTTCATCTGTAAAATGGGGATAATAGCAATGTCACATATCTCTCAAGGTCATTATGGGAATCAAATGAGATAAACTCTTGTATTTACCTTTTAAAGCCTTATACCATCTGGACCTAACCTATTACTCCTCCTCTCACACTTTGTGAGCTGTTCCTCACACACCACACTCCATTTCCCATCTCATGGACTGTCTTTGCTGTCCCCCATGCCTGGAATACACTCTCTTCTTTCAGAGTCCCTTCTCTTCCTTCACAACTAAGTTGAAGCACAATGTTTTGCATGAAGCTTTTTCTGATCCCTCCCAACTGCTGGTGCCCTTCCTCCCAAACTGCTGTTTATCTAGCTATTTTATACATATGTATGTCTATTAATTTCATACTTGTGATATATATTTCTACACGAACTTGTCTCCCCGATTAGAATGTAAACTTCTCACCAGCAGGGATTTTTTTTTTATGCTTCTATCTCCAGCGCCTAGCACATAGTAGGTGTTTAATAAAATATTTATTGATTATTTGATCAATAATATACATAAAGTGCTTTTAAACCTTAAATCACTATATAAATTTTTATTGGTTCATTTAGTCCTAAAGTCCAGGACTATGTTCTTCTTGAATAAATGAATGAATGAAGCATTATTAAGCACTGTCTGTGTGCAAAGCACTTCACAGTGCTGACCAGTAAATGCAGAAGGGCAGAAATCCCTGGAGGAGACGTGGATCTGACCCCCTTCTTGAGGAGGTTGCGTTCCCATGATGCACCCTGTCCCCAGCCGTGCTATAGTGTTCAATTCAGAGACAGAGGTTCAGTTTGCTTGTTGTTCAGTTGCGTCTCACCCTTTGTGACCCCATTGGGGGTTTTCTTGGCAAATATACTGGAATGGTTTGCCCTTTCCTTCTCTGGCTCATTTTACAGATGAGGAAACTGAGGCAAACAGTGATTTTTTTTTTCTTTTTTTACGGAGGCTCACGCAGCTAGTAAGCGTCTAAGGCTGCATTTGAGCTCGGGTCTTCCTGACTCCAGGCCTGGTACTCAATCTGTTCCACCACCTAACTGTTCAGAGACGAAATCCAGGCTGTCTCTTACTCCCTATGTGATCATGGGCAAATCACTTCCCCTATGGGCCCGTTTCACTCTCTGTAAAATGAGGGGGTTGGGCTAGATGACCTCTGAGTCCCTTCTGCCCCTAGATCTGGGCCTCCACGGTCCCTCACATTACTATAAATCATCAGAGAACCATGGAGCCAGGGAGAGCTCCACCCCTAATGTTCCAGAAGACGTCCAGCATCTGGACCACCCACCCAAGGGGGTGCTGGAGCCAGCTCTTGGAAGCTCAAGAGCCAATAGTTAAATCATCAGTGTAAGTATTTCTACCTCACAAATTAGCAAACGTTATAAACCCGGGCTTGGGTTCATTGTTTCGGTGATTATCCTAGACTTCAGAAAGCCGCGGAGAAAATGTGAATATAGCAGGTTAAACTTCACTGTGTTATGTGCCTTCCCCCCGCCCCAATTGGTTGTTAAGCATCTACCATCACACCCTTACCCATCTTCTCACCCTTAAGGGCAGTGTCAGGCACTGGGCTGAGTACTGGGCATGTAAAAACAAAATCAAGTATTTAGCTCCTGCCTTCAAGGAGCTGACTTTCTATCAGGGAGACTTATGTATGTATTCATATATATATACATATATATATATATATGTATATATATTGCTATGCCAATGATATCCCAAATAAGTACAAGGTAACTTTCTGGGAGGAGAGGGTGGAAGACTAGCAGCTGGGTGAATCTGGCAAGACTTCATGTAGAAAGCAGTAATCAGGGTGGGAACTGAAGGACACGAGGCAGAGGGGAGAAGGTGGTCCAGTTGCGATGTAGGGGATGGCCGGGCCACAGCCATCCCTGAGATGGGAGATGGAGCGCTGTATATGGGGAGCAGTAAGAACAGTTTGGCTAGACTGGAGAGTACATGAAGGGAGTATAATATGCAGTAATATTGGAGAATGAGGAAGGGGCCAGGCTGTAAAGAGCTGTTTCCATTTGGGGCTAGAGATAATAGGGAACATTTGGAGTTTCTTGAGAAAGGGCAATGACACGGTCTAATTTGTGTTTTAGGAAAATCCCATTGGCGACGGGGTAGAGGATGGTTTGAATTGGGGAGAGACACGAGGCAGAGAGATCCATTGGATTCATAGTCCAGGAAAGAGGGGGATGAGGGCATGTACCAGGGCCAGTGATGCAGCTGGAAAGAAGGGGTCAGATGCGAGTTTGTGAAGGTAGAAATGGCAAGATTTGGCTCCTGATTAGACACGTGGGGTGAGGGAAAGGCGGGGCTGAGGGTGACACACCAGCCTGGGTAATTGAAAAACTGGTGGTGCTTTTGACAAAAACCACAGAGTCTAAAGAAGAGGTGGATTTGAGGGAAGGAGGGGAAGAGAACAAATTCCACTTTGGACCTGTTGCATCTGAGGTGCCTGTACTCATCCAGTTGGAAATATCAAATAAGCAATTGGTGACACAGGACTGAACGCAGATCAGGAGAGAGAACTGAGCTGGATTTGTAGATCTGAGAGTCATTTCCATAAAGATGACTGCTAAAGGCTGATGAGGTCACTGAGTGTATAGGGAGAAGAGAAAACCCTGGCCAAATCCTTGGTCACCACCCACAATTACAGACCATGATCCAGATGATGGGTTAGCAAAGGAGACTGAGAAGGTGCAGTCAGTCATGTAGGAGGAGAGCCAGGAGAGTGTAGTATCAAGAAGACAGAGATGGAGAAAGAGAATCCAGGAGGAGATGGCTATCAGTGGTGTTCAAGGCTGCAGAGAGGTCGAGAAGGATGAGGATTGAGAAAATGCCCCTGGATTTGGCAACTTAGAGATCACTGGTAATTTGGAGAGAGCAGTTCTGGTCAGGTGACGAAGTCAGAAGCCAGATTACAAAGGGTCAAGAAGCGAATGGGAGGAGAAGTGGAGGCCATGGGACTAGGCAGCTTTTTTCTTGGGAGCTTGGCTGAGGAATGGAGGAGAGATATAGGATGATAACTTGAGGAGATGGTAGGATGTAGTGAAGGTTTTTTAAAGCCGGAGAGACAGACAGGTTTCATAGGGAGCAGAAAAGGAAAGAATATATGGGGAGAGATGAAAGATAATCAGGAAATGGGGGTGGTTGTCAGGACAGTCTGCTGGAGAAGGGCAGAAATGGATGGATAGGATCAAGGACACATGGAGAGGGGGATTGACTTTGGCAAAGAGAAGGACCACTTCATCAGAGATTGCAGTTAAAAAGAAGATGGAGGAGGATGTCAAGGGGTTATAAGATGCAGAGACAGGGAGATGAGGGAGCTCAAGGAGAATGCTCTGTCTTCTCTGTAAGGTATGTGTCGAGATCCTCAGCTGTGAGGTTGAGTAGGGGTGAGGGGTGGCTTGAGGAGAGAAGAGGTTTGGAACAGATACTGTGGAGAGTAGGATAGAGAGACTCAGGGAAGAGTAAAGGACTGTCTTGGTGCAGTGAGGGCCCAACTGAGATGAGACAACATACATTTGTAGTCGGGGCAGCTAGGTGGCGCAGTGGATAGAGCACCGGCCCTGAAGTCAGGAGGACCTGAGTTCAAATCCGGCCTCAGACCAAACACTTGACACTTACTAGCTGTGTGACCCTGGGCAAGTCACTTAACCCCAATTGCCTAAAAAACAAAAAAAAACTCACATACATTTGTAGTGGACTGGTTGTAGATGTTGGACAAGATGGCTTCTGAGCTTCCTTTCAGCTCTGAGATTCTATGCTTCCTCACTCCTGTGTGGGTAGTATCAGTGACACGCCTGCGGTGACCTTCAGGCCTGTTGGTGCCATGTCCCTTCGACCTGATCCATGGGCAATGGACCCGGTCTCCTTGGTATTCTTTTCTGAAATCACCTCCTCCACAGGCAGTTAGATTTTCTAGTCCTTGGTCACTGGATTCCCATCATTGCTGGAGGGGGACCTTGCCCAAATCCCAGCTGATATTGTTATCAGATTCACTCCTCTAGACCAAACCCAGACCAACACTGATTGATGCTGCAGTCATTACCAGTGGCCTTGCTTAGATCCCCATGGATGTCACCACCATCATCACTGGCCTTGCCTGTGGGTGTTACCACTAGGATTGTCTAAACCTCATTGGTGTTAAAACCATCACTGACTTTATCTAGATATCCACTGATGTCACCACCATAATTACTGATCTTGTCTAGACTTCACTGTTATCTCCATCATCACCACTGGCCTTGTCTAGACTCCATTGTTATCACCACCATCACCACTGTCTTTGTCTAGACTTCACTGTTATCTCCACCATCACCACTGTCTTTGTCTAGACTTCACTGTTATCTCCACCATCATCACTGGCCTTGTCTAGACTTCACTGGTATCACCACCACCAGCACAGGCCTTGCCCTGCCTCCCAGCAGTTACCATCACCAGTGGCCACATTTAGACCCCCACTGACATTATTAATCCAATCACCATTTTGCATCTGGCCTATCCCAGACCCCCATTGCTGACATCGTTACCGTCATCCCTTGCTGGTTGGCCATGCTCACTGAGACAGTTCTCCTTGTCTCTGGGAGAAGAAGAGACTGGCCTCCACACGGCCTCCACTCCCACCTCTGTGAAGATCCCCGAGGCCAGCTCCTCCCTTTGGCCTTGGAGTCCCTACCTCCATGCCATGCACCAGTGAGTCCCATGATCCTCCAGGAAGTATCGTTCATGTTACCCCTACCTCTTTCCCCATCCCAAAGAAGGAGGCCATTGTCCCAGAAGGGTTAATAAGCAAGGCAAGGAGGGGGCCCCTTAAAATGTGATGCACTCTGACCTTTTGTAAATCACAGCGGCGGGGTTGGGAGTTGGGGGGGGTAGAGGGGGGGAGGAGGGATTGGGGGGCCTTTTGGGGGGGGCAGTTGGCCCGAAGCAGCTGGGCCGACATTGACATTGTTTCCACCATCTATAAGGCCAACAAATCCCTCTATTGTGTTCCCGGTTTATCTGGTTCCTTTTATTTATTAGCTGAGGTTGTTTGGCAGAGATTTCTGCCCTGGGCGGGTGGAAAAAATTCTGGCACGCACCATGGGGGGGGAGGAGGCAGCAAGGGGGGGGCCTCCCCCTCATCAATGCCTGTATTGTCACATCCCTTTCTGTTTCTACTGTAATGATATGCTCCAGGGAAAAAAAGAGGGGGGTGGATTCAAAAGAAAGAATGGCGGAGGGGACTCGTTGGGGATTGTTGTCTGGGCCCTGAGCGGATGTGTCCGCAGCTGGGGAAGGACGGGCCTGAACGGAGCTGGGCCAGGGTGCCCCGAGGGACAGGGGCGGAGGGGAGCTAGCTCCTTTCCCAGCCTCACCTCCTGATGCCTGGCACCAGGTCCCCCCACCATCCTCCCACTGAGGCTGAGGACATCCGCAGGGTCCCTGGCCCTCCATCTATCCCCTCATCCAGGCTGGCCTTAAATAATACCAAATGTAATCATAGTTCATTAACGATGAATTACAAAGCACTTTTGTCACAAAACATCCGCTGAAGAAAGATTTAGTATCCCCTCCTTAGCAGATGGGGAAACTGAGGCATGAAACGAGGCAATGACTAGCCCATAGGACCAATGTAACAGGCTGAGTCTTCTGACTCCAGGTCCGACGTGCCTTCAACAATACCAGGCTACTTCAGGCCCAAGGCAGTCCCAAAATGGAATCATGGGACAGAGGCCTGGGTGTTGTTATGTTGTGAGGGACGGTACTCTACAGGCATTAGACTGATACTACAGTTCTTGGTTATTCATAAGCTGATAATGGGCTTGAGCAACATTCACAACAAACCGGGAGACCTTGGACAAGTCCCGTCCTTTCTCTGGTTTCCTGCTTTGTAATGTGAAGGGTCTTGGATTAGACGACCTCCCAGGTCCTTTCCAGCTCTGCGGCTCTGTGGGCCCTCTAGAACGTCTGCCTGCGTCATCTCATTGAAACTGTCCGTCCAGCTCTGCCACTCACTTGGTGAGTGACTTTGAGTAAGCTGCCTTAACGCTTGGGGCTGCCTCCCTTCCTCATCGGTGAAGTGGGGAGAATCACCACTGCCCTACTGTGCGCGCAGCTCAAACAAAGCAGACTAGATGCAGAAAAGCTTAGAAAAGTTACGGGTGTCTTAAAAAACAAATACAGTGAAAAGAGCATTGGATGTAGAGTGAGAGGACCTGGGTTTAACCTGGCACACCCCACCTCTAGTTCTCCTTAGTGGTGTGACCTTAGACAAGTCACTTCACCTCTCCAGGTGGGCCTCAGTTTCCGCATCTGTAAAAAATTAGGCAGATAGGCTAAAGAGCCTCTAAGGTGGGTCCCTTCCAGCTCTGGCCCCCAGGCCCAATTCTGTGATCCATCTTAAGGTTTCTGTGGCTCTTTCCTTCCACCACCCAAGGAAGCTGTACAGGTATTGGTGCCATCTTATAGAGGAGGAAGAACAGTCCCAGATTCTGCCCGAGGCCCCACAGAAGCAGAAACCAGCACCCCGCTCCTCCTCCCCTTCCACCACTGGCCTCCCTGATTTCCTTCAAGTCTCAACTAAAACCTGCCTGCTACCCGAAGCCTTCCCCAGCCCCTCTTCACTCCAGTGCCTTCTCTCTTAATTATTTCCCATTTATCCTGTATCCTCTTGTCTGTTTCCATTAGATTGTAAGCTCCTTGAGGGCAGGGGCTGTCTTTTGCCTCTTTTTTGTATCCCAGGTGCTTAGCACAGTGCCCTGGTATATAGTAGGTGCTTCATAAATGTTTATTGAATTGAACTGGACCCCTGACTCTTCTTTCTGGGGCTAGGGTCCAGGCATCTGGCTCTTCCTTCCTTCTCCTTGATACCTTCCTGGTGTGGTCATCACTGGAGAATTGGTGGGCTCCAACAACAGGAAGCTGGGTCTTTGGCCAGAGCTGGAACTATCCTGGGGCAACTTGGGCTCTTCTCAGAGTACTCACTTGGCGGGGAGGGCACGCGTTTCTTCTGGTAGCAGTCCTCCCAATTCACCTTTCCTTGGCCCCATCTGTCCACTCCCTCACATGGCCCTGGACTGAGGGTCCTGTCATTGTCATGTCCCCCTTTTCCCCAATACCAGACTGTACTGGGCTGGGGCAGACGCCACCCACCTCGCCACACCCCGCCCACCAGGATGCCCAGATCAGCCACGGGACACGTCAGTGATAGGAAGATGTGCATTGGCCTGGACATCTCTGTGTCTGCCCCTTCCCCAGTTCCCATAAATGACTTTGCTGCAGGCACAATCATTGCTAGTGCAGCTGTCTGGGCCAGGGTCGCTCTTTCCAAAGGATGGCAGATCTAGATTGCCTCCTCCCACCCTCTGCCCTCGGGCCCAGGCCAGCGGGTTGTTAGCCCCTCACCCACAGGATGGGACAAGGGACAAGACAGTGATGTCAGCTTCCATCAGTGCCCTCTAGCCCCTTGTCCTGGCTTGTCAGGAGAAGAGTTTGTAGCTTTTGGCTGCAAGCGGGTTCTGGAGCATGGTGTCACGGTGTGTCAGTAATCTGGTTCCTCCCAGGACCCAGTTAGGCTCCTGAGAGGTCACTAGTGAGTGGTACAAGACCCCATGATCTTCATGTGCAAAGGAAGGTTCCTGGTACTTGTCTAGAGGACTCCTTATCAACTGAGATGATATCTATAAAGCACTTAGCACAGTGCTGGGTACATAGTAGGCATTTCATAAATGCTTGTTCCCTCCCTTCCCCCACATTTTCCTCCCCCTTAACAGACATATCGGGGTAGATAGGTGGTACAATGAATAGAGCACCAAGCCTGGAGTCAGGAAGACTTGAGTTCGAATCCAGCCTCAGACACTTAGTAGCTGTGTGACCCTGGGCAAATCACCCCCCCTTTGCCTCAGTTTCTTCATCTGTAAAATGAGCTGAAGGAAACGGCAAACCACTCTAGTATTTTTGCCAGGAAAACTCCAAATGGGGTCACGGAGAGTCAGACAGGACTGAAATGACTGAACAGCACACAGGCAGATCTAGTCTGAGGATGGGGCTGCATCGAGCCAGCCACAGCCTCCTTGCCTGTTCTGCCTTGTTGACTGAGGGCCAGATTGTGGGAGATAACTGGCCAGGATCAGAACTCGGTCTGTGGCTGGAGTTCAAGGATGGGCTTTGAGGTTGACAGAAGTGTAAAGGGATGGATCTGTGGACTGGGTGAGAAAGTGGTCCTTGACCAGGACAATGGGTTTGTGGGAAATCTGAGTTACCTGCTTAAAGGGAGGGACGCCTTTTTTTGTATTTGTACCCCTAGTATTGAGCCTGGCTCAAAGGAGGCTGCTGAAGAAATACTTACTGATTGCAGAGGTGGGGGGCCAGGGGTGTGAAACTTCGCATATATAATCAGACTCAGATATATCTTTGTTAGCTTTATCAAACTGATTTTTCTTCCCTTTTGTAATTTGTTATAATGGAGAGCTCTCTGGGAAGGAGAGGACTATATATTTGGAAATGATGGTGATATCAGCATAAAAGATATCAGTGAAAAGGGCTTACTAAATTAAATTGAATAAAAGAATGCCCTATGGTCAGCTTTTAGACAGGATCAGGCACTGAGGATCTTTTGTTGTTCAGATGTTTCAATCATGCCCGACTCTTCGCAACCCCATTTGGGGTTTTCTTGACAAAGATACTGGAGTGGTTTACCATTTCCTTCTCCAACTCATTTTACAGATGAGGAAACTGAGGCAAACAGCGGTTAAGTGACTTGCCTAGGGTCATATGGCTAGTAAGTGTCTGAGGCTGGATTTGAACTCAGGTCTTCCTGACTCTAGGCCTGGTACTCTGTCCACTGGGTCACCTAGCTGCCCATCAAGGACCATAGGGCCATAACTATTCGAGCTGGAAGGAACCTTACAGGCCATCTCATCTAAGCTCATCATTTTACAGATGGGGAAACTGAGGTTGACAAAGGTTAAGTGACTGTCTCCATTTGGCGACCCAGTTATTTTTTTGGGGGGTGGGGAAAGGGGGTTAGAAACTACTCTCTGCATAGCCTGTTTTAGGGATCTATTTGAGGTGTCAGTCTATGGGCCAAGGTCAGATATCAATTTGAGACCCTGGTTAGGAGGGCCATTTGTGAAATGGAATCATCGTTAACTCACTAGGAAGGGATGGCCCCATGGGCACGGATTCTTCGAGCTCTGGCCACTGAACTCACAAATACGAGAGGGTCCTTGGTGGCATCCCTTGCTTCTTGGTGTCCAGAGGATTGCAGCCCATGGTACCAGTTGAAACAGCAGCTGGGCAGATGAGGCTTCCTTCTAACGGGAGTGCCCCTCTACATAGCCAGGGAAAGAGAAAGAGGCTCGGAGCATGTGCATGAAGGAAGGTGGAATATTTAGGGTGGAAAGGCATGTTTGCCGTGTACTGAAAGGCATGGGTGGGGGATTTCCAAAGTGAGATCTTGCCCCTGTTGAAAGCCTGGGGAGGAGGGGTGTGTATATATATATATATATATATATATATATATTATTGGAAGAGGGATGAAGGCCTCTATAGTGGAGGAGAAGAGAAAAGAAGAGGAGAGAAGAGAGAAGAGGGGCCTTAGAGCAGGGGATGTCAGAGCTGGGAGGGAGCTTAGAACATGAATGTCAGAGCTGGGAGGGAGCTTAGAACAGGGAAGGTTAGAGCTAGTCCTCTGACTCCAAAACCAGCACTTTTTCCATATCACCACTGTTCACTTCTCTGAGCCTTGGCTTCCTCCATTTTTCTGTAAAATGGGGATAATAATGCCTACAATACCTACGTCACGCGGTTGTTGTAAAAATCACACCGGATCCCGAATGTCAAAGTTTGCCTGCTTCAAAGTCCTGAAGAGGCATCAGGAACGGACACCTAGAACGAGGCAAACCCTGAAGCCTAAGCAAGAAGGCGTCTGTTGCCCCAGGGGATCAGGGAAGGGCAAGGCAGAAAGCTCCTCGCTCTGAAGCCCCTGGGAGCCACAGTCAGGGTTCCCCGTCTGGGTGAGCAGGGCTCCAGGGGCTGCCTCCCTCACCCGCGTGGCTCAGTGCCCAGTGCGTGGGGGTGGGTGGGCGTGGCTGCCGCCGAGGAGGGGGAGAGGATGCTCTAATATTCATTTCCTGTGGCTTTGATTAATTCTGGTTGGATTTCAGTTGTTGGGCAATGTTAGTAGGCCGGGCGTCAACAGGAAATCCCACTAAAAACAGACATCATTGTGTCTATCTAGAGTGAGCAGCTCTCTCTGCAGCGCGAGCGAACGCCGGCTGGCGTTAGACTGGGGGATTCCCGAGGGCAGGATCTGTCCTGGTCCTTTCTTCGCATGCATAGCACTTAACAGCGCCAGGCACACAGAGGTGCCTAATCATTGCTTATTGACAGACCCTCAGTGTCATTCTTTTCTACTTTCCTGCATGAGCAATCCCCTTTCAACTTTACTGGTCTAGCAGTCTGCATTTGGTTGGGAAGGCAAGAAGGGACTAGCCCAGGGATTCTTAACCTGGGGGTCTGTCAGTTCCGATCTTCTCTAAGTCTCCTCTCAGCTCTGACCTTCCCGGTTCTAAAGACCCTCCCAGTTCCACCATTCTCTGTTCTATACTTTTAACTATGTGGGTGGGTCATTGGGATATTGATGTGGGTATGTGTGTTTACTGAGAAAGGGTGTGTTGGGAAATTGATGTGCATAGGGGCAGAGAAAGATGTGAAGGGACTGTGTCCACAGGCACATTTGTATATGTGAATAGGTACATGAACATGTGTATGGGGGAAGAGAATAGATATTTGTGTGTATGTGGAAGGCTGAGTAGATCTATCAGTGTGTATTTTTGTATTAAGATACAAATCAACTCCTATGTTCATGAATTCTCAAAGCTTCTAAGACCCTTTATTCAAACCCCTGAAATAGGTAAGGTCCTCTAGGAAGGGATCCTCCTGACCCTGATCCTTTGGGGACCTGGTCTGTCTTTCACATGACCCGAGCCTTGGTGCCAAATGGAGTCTGACCTCTGGGGGGATGCTTCATCAGCTGAGAGCCCGTGACCTACTCCTGCTTGGAGCTGGACAGTGTCCAAGAGTCCCTTGGGGAGAAATCACACCATCTCCTCACAGTCTGTTGAGAGATGGCTGGAGTGGGGACAGGGAACCTCAGGATTACCAGTTTATTGTCATCGAAACCACCCACCAAACCTCAAAGACTCATAGAATGTCAGGACTAGGAGGGACTTCAGAATATGGATCATCAAAGCTAAGAAGGAAATTAGAGATCATCTAGTCCAATGCCCGCATTTTAGAGGTGGAAAACTGAGATCAAGAGAGTTTGTTTAGGTTACAAGCTGGTCTATTGACTTCTAAGTCCACTATTGTTCCACTACAGACTCTTTGGCTTGGCAAAGACCAGTGTCTTCCAACCTAACTCAACCCCAGTGGTGACTCCCCAAATGCTACGGGCCTACACCTGCTAAGGGAGTGACTACAAAGTTTTAAGAAGGGTAGAGGCTGAAGTGATTAAATCTTCCACTGCAAAAGCCAACGGCATAGTCCCTGGTGATGGACAAAGATGGCACCATTCTCAAGGTGAATGGTAACCCAGCCAGTCCCTTGTAGCTGGTCTCTTCTCTGGCAGTATTTTCAGTTGACCTTACAGGACAATATTCTTGATCCCAGCAGAATGAATGAATGAATAAGCATTTATTAAGTGCTTACTGTGTACCAGGCACTGTTTTAAGGACTAAGGATACAAATAGAAAAAGTGAAGCTCACATTCTAGCTGGGGGAGTTAACACATATGAGAGAGTGAAAGTGCTGGGCCAATGCCAGTACTGGGCCAGAAGCCCCAGTAATCAGCAGAATGGGCCATGAGTCCTTAGGGTGGGTTTTCTTATGGCCTCTAGTGTGTGCCAAGCACTGTGCTAAGCAGTGGGGATACAAAAAGTGACAGAAGAATGTCTCTGTCCTCAAGAAACTTACAGTCTGATGGGAGGGGGGAGACAAAAAGCAAACAAATATGTACAATTTGATTCAATAAACATTTACTAACCTACTATGTGCCAGGTACTGTGCTAAGGCTGAGGGTGCAAAAAGAGGCAAACGACAGGTGCTGCCTTCAAGGAGCTTACACTCTAAAAGGGAAGACAACACACAAACCAATCTATTCAAAGCAAGCTATATATGCAGGATAAATAGGAAGTAATTAATAAAAGGAAGGCACTGGAATTAGGAGGGGCTTTCTGTAGGAGGGAAGATTTGAGGTGGGACTTAAAGGAAGCCAGAGAGGTCAGTAGTTGGAGCCAAGGAGGGAGAATGTTCTAGGCATGGCGGACAGCCAGAAGATACCCGGAGCCAAGAGACGGAATGCTTAGTTGGTGGACCAGCCAGGGGGCTCATGTCACTGGAGGGAAGAGTATGTGTTGAGGAGTAATTGTAAGAAGCCTGGGAAGGTAGGAAGGGTTATAAAAGGCTCTGAATGCCAAACAGCATTTTGTATGTGCTTTTGGAGGCAATAGGAAACCACTAGAGTTGGTAGGGAGGTGACATGATCGAATCTGTATTTTAGAAAAATATCTTTAGTGACTGAATGGAGGGTGGATTGAAGTGGGGGAGACTTGAGGCAGGCAGACCCCCAGCAGTTATTGCAATAGTCCAGGTGTGAGGTGATGGGGGCCTGCCCTAGAGTGGGTGCAGTGTCAGAGGAGAGGAGGGGGGGCATATTAGAGAGATGCTGCAGACTGAGATTGGCAGCCTTGGCACCATATTCTCCATAAGAGATAGTAAAGAATCCAGGATGATTCAGCGGGTGTGAGCCTGGGGGACTGAGAGGGTGGTATTGCCCTCTATGGTAGTGGGGAGAGAGGGTTTAGGAGGAAAGATGAGTTTGGTTTTGGACATCTCCAGTTTAAGATGTCAATTGGACATCCAGTTTGAGATGTCTGAAAGGCAGTTGGAGATGTGAGATTGAAGGTCAGCAGAGAGTTGGAGGCAGGACAGGTGGATTTGAGAGGTATCTGCATAGAGATGGTAACTAAATCCATGTGAGCTAATGAAACGATCACCAGGTGAAGAAGTCTAGAGGGAGAAGAGAAGGGGGCCCAGGACAGAACCCCAAAGGACACTTACAGTTACAGAGCATGATCCGAAGGAGAATCCAGCAAAAGAGATGGGGAAGGATCAGTCCAAGAGGAAGGAGGAGAATTAGGAGAGAAGAGTATCCTAAAAACCTAGAGAGAAGAGGATACCACGACAGAAAGATTGATCCATGGTGTCAAAGGCTGCAGAAAGGTCAGGGGGAATGAGGATTGGAAAAAGGCCGCCGGATCTGGCAACTGAGAGATCATTGGTGACTTTGGAGAGAGTAGTTGTGGTGGAATGATAAGGTCTGAAGCTTAGTCTAGGGGGTTAGAAAGAGAGTGGGAGGAGAGAAAGTGGAGGTGCCTACCTCCATTTTGACAGCCATTTTGAGGAATTCACCTACAAAGGGCAAAAGAGAAATAGGACCAGAGTTGGCAGGGTTGGAAGGATCAAGTGCCTACATGTTTGTAGGCAGTAGGAAATGAGCGAGTAGAGAGGGAGAGAGTGATAATAAGTGACAGAATGGGGGTGACAGAGGGGGCAATCTGTTGGAGGAGATGGGATGGAATGTGGTCACTTGAACAAGTAAAGGAGTAGCCTCGGAAAGGAGTAAAGCCACCTCATCACATAAGACAGGAGTGAAGGAGAAAGGAGCAGAAGCATCTGAGTGAGAGGAGGTGAGGAAGAGGGGAGAAGAGGGAGCTCATGGTGAATGGTTTGAATTTTTTCTGTAGAATATGAGGCAAGGTTCTCAGCTGAGAGAATGGGAGGAGGGGGAGCTACGGGAGATTTGAAGAGGGATGAAAACATTTGGAAGAGCCACGGTGGAGAGTGGGCTAATGAGTTGATAAGGGAGGTATAATAGGATTGCCTGGCAGCAGTGAGGACCCAGTTGGGGTTATGTAACAAATTTGGAGTGGACTCAGTCAGAACAGTTGTGTGAGTTTCTTCTTCTTCATTCTACCTTGACACATGTGAAGGCAGTAAATGGTGGGAGTGATCCAAGGCCAAGGCTTGGCTGGGTGTAATCGGTGATATGATAAAGGGGCCATCTCCAGTCATCCTGATCTACATCTGGCCGCTGGACCCAGATGGCTCCAGAGGAGAAAATGAGGCTAGTGACTTTGCACAGCCCTCCCTCGGTTAAACCCAATTCACTTGCAAGTCATGGCATCACCTCCCTGACATCATGATCTTCTTCAAGAACAAAGGACGGACAACAACAGCAAAAGTGGCTTAAATACAATTAGTGCTTTCCAAGGTACTTCCTGATGTCAGTCTTCTTTGAGAATGAAGGACAACCAACAGCAGAGATTCAAGAGAGGAAGATAGTTTAGAGTTGAATTGGTTCCCCAAGGAGTCAAGATGGAAGGAGGGGAGAGAGTGGCTAGTGCGAGTGAGATGGCCTGGGAGAGGAGACCTCAGGGAATTGGAATTCCTGGTGATGAAGGGTAGGGTTATGCAATGGTACGTTTATGTGATGGCAAGATCAAGGGTATGGCCATTTCTGTGTGTGGCTGAGGTAGGGTGGAAGGGTAACTCATGAGAGGTGAATGGGTTGAGGAGCTTAGTGGTTAGGGCAGTTGAGCTAAAACCAAATGTAAGTTGAAGTCCCCTAACATGAGAGCAGGAGTTGGGGCAGAGAGAAAAAGCTAGGTATTTAACTCATTGAGGATGGAAGACGAGTGAGCTGGGGGTCTGCAGACAACAGCTACCAGGATTTTGATTGGGTGGTAGAGATGAGGCATGACCTCAAAGGAATATAAGTGACTGAGTGAAGGAAGAATTGAGATAATCTGAAAGTAGCATTGGGGTGCACGGAGTATTCCAACCCCCCTGCCTTGAGCAGTGAACCAGGAAGAATGAGTGAAGGTGCAGCCAGTATTGGAGAGAGTGGTCAAGGCTGTGACATCAGGGGAATGCCAGGTTTCAGTGAAGAGCTAATAGATGGAAAGAGTGGGAGAGCAATGGATTTGAGAAGAGAAGTGTGTTGCCTATGGAACAGGCATTCCAGAGGGCACAGTGGAAGGGCTGGGTGGAGTCAGGATGGAACTTTGGGATAGGAAGAATCAGGGGATGGGAATTAGAAATAGGGTGATAAGGGGTGTGGAGTGGGCTTTGGATGGTGATCTATGGGAGTTCAGAGTCCCTGGGATGTGAAGGGGGTGACCACGTATGAGAATGTACAAACAAGCTATACACAGGACAAAAAGGAAATAGCGAGAAGAGGGCAGGCACTCGAAATAAGAGGTCTTGGGGAAGGCTTCCAATAGAAGGTGGGATTTTAGTTGGGACTTCAAAGAAGCCAGGGAAATCGGTAGGTGTAGTTAAGTAGGGAGAGTATTCCAGGCATGGGGGACAGAGAGAATGCCTGAAGCTAAGATGGAGGGTCTTGTTCTTGGAACAGCCAGGAGGCCAGTGTCACTGGGTTGAAGAGTCCATGGTAGGGAGTAAGGTGTAAGAAGGGGTAGGAGGCGACTAGGTCATCAAGGGTTTTGAACACCAAACAGGATTGCAATGGGGAACCATTGGAGTTATATTAAGTAGGTAAGTATTGATGCGGTCAGCCCTTTGCTTTTGGAAAAACACTTTATTGGCTGAGAAGGGGACGGCGGGTTCTAGAGAAATTTCAAGAGAGGGAGCATTTTCAGCTTCGTAGAGGAGGTGGCTCCTGGGTGGAGCCTTGAAAGAAGAGAAGGATTTTAACAAGGCAGAGGTGACAAAAGGAGGGTGCTCTAGGCAGAAGGGACTGCATGGGCTATTGCTTGGAGGCTGGAGCTCAGATGTCCACTTGGGAGCACAGCTAATAGACAAGTTTGTCTAGAACATAGAATGAGTGAGAGGAGTGAGAAATGTCTGCAAAGGGAAGCTGGGAGCCAGGTTGAAGAGGATCTTAAATGCCAAGGTGATAAATTTGCGTTTTATCTCCCAAGCAATAAGGTGCCACCAAAAGTTTTTGAAGGAAGGAGTGATCCGGTCCTCCCTGTCATTATTCACCTGGGCATTCCATCTCTCACCCTTTCCTTATGGCCCCAGCCCCACAGCCATGGCCTCAGAGCATCAGGGAAGGGCAGAGCCGGGAGGGACCTTGGAAGTCTTCTGGTCTAGTTCTTCACCTGTGCTCCCAAGATCCCCAAGCGACCCATGGATTTCAGGGGATCCATGAATTTGGATGGGGAAAAATCTGCTTCTTTATTTTCGCTAACTTTTGGCTTCCTTTGCAATCCTATGTGCCTTATTAATCTCTGCATCCTTTGAAATACCTCTGGAGAGCAGGGCGCACAGTAGGCGCTCAGTAAGAGTCCTGTGAATTTTATTTTTTTGCATTTCAGACCTCAATTCTGAGAAGGGCCTCGCCAGACTGACTACCAGAGGGTCTAAGAGTACTTGATCCAGCCAGTCTCTTCATTTTATTTTACAGAGGGAGAAACCGAGGCCCAGAGAGAGGAAGGATCACAAGGGCAGTAAGTCAAGGAGGGGAGCTGAGGGTCAAATTCACATCAGCTGACTCCTTCTGCTAAGGTAACAACTCTGACCTTGACTCCAGGGTGGGGGGCTTCCCACAGAGAGATGGATTTAAGATTATCCTCATTGTACAGAGGAGGAAACTGAGGCTCAGGAGGTGAAATGATTTGCCCCATGGTGCCTCATCTGTGTCCTGGAGGTGACCGTGGCTTCCCCAAAGCTATGCCAACACCTCTGATGGGCGCTACAAGGTTTCCAGTGCAGGCCCCATGAAGGGATTGGGAGCCTGTGTGTGGAGGGTCCCTGAACCGGAGGCAGGGGCGGCTGGAACAGCTCATGGTGTTGACTAAGGCACAGGGGTCGAAATCTGCACCAGAGGGTTGATCTTTCAGATACTGGTATAAGTTCAGAGGAGGGAACTGAAGGGACTTGGCCAAGGTCATACACTGCAATGTGGAGGCTGGGATTAGAACCCAGGATCTCTGACATGGTCTACACCCAGCAGCCTCCACTCCTGACACTTGGCTTTGGATCTTGGGGCGGGGGCAGCTTTAGGGCAGAGTGTTGCCCAGAGGGCTGGCTGACCTCTCATCAAGTCTCCTT
>NW_020943070.1:3589113-3593181 GCF_900497805.2 Vombatus ursinus | reverse complement strand
CCAGGGCTGGGAGGGTTCTTAGAACAGGGAATGCCAGGGCTGGGACTGAGATCATAGAATGTCGGAGTTGGAAGGCCGCTTGGAACCCAGAATGCTAGAACTAGGAGGGACCTTAGAACAGAGAATGCCGGACCCCAGGCGGGACCCTCCAACCTCAAGTTTGTGCGTTGGGATAGCCCTTAGCTGGGGGCTCCGGGAGCCGCTTTCCCTCCTAATCCGAAGGAGAGCCTGTGGCGTGCGTAAAAAGGCTCGGGCCACAGCCTGAAAGAAGCCCTGAGCTCGGCCCCAATGCGTTTGACCTTGGGCAAGTCTCCTCCCGGCGCTGGGCCTCCCCCGCCTCCTCCACCTCTGCCCAGGGAGGGGGCTGGAGCAGGGGCCTCCGAGCCACCTCGCTCCTCAATTCTAGAATTGTCTGCTTCACTGGAGGGAGGTGGGAAGATGAAACGGCCCCATTTCCAGCCCAAAGCCACCCCCTCCCCTCTTCTCCCTGGAGCTTCCCTGCAGCTGCAGGCCTGGGGAGACAATTGGGTGTTTTAGAGAGCCCCTTTGGGGGCTAATTTACCATGCGTAAGTGTTTCTTACCCTTTAAAGCCTGAGAACAAAGAGGGCATTCTGCGGCCGGCTGGCCCACTGGGGAGCAGGCCTGCAGCTGTGCCGCACCGGGGCAGCCCGGCCCCTACCCTCCCTAGATCCCCTCCGTGCTGGGCGGGGGTGAGATGTTCCCAGCCTCCCTCCCTGAGCCCCCCTCCCCCCTCTTCTCTACTCCCCCGATCTGTTCCCTTGCCTGGCCAGCCCTACTAGCCCCCAGGCCACAACTTCTCAAAGTCAGCGTCTCTGGGAGGAGAGGGACCCGAGTCAGTCTGGGCGGGTCATGTGCCCAGATGGGCCACTATTGAGGTTTATGTGGGTCATATGAGAAGTGTGTGAATCGGGCGTACCACAGTCCGTGGCTCCCATGTGAGGACGTAGCTGGGGGCTCGAGCGAGAGCGTCATCAGGTTACACACGGCAGGCACCATTGTGACCCAGTACTTTAGCGCCCCTCCCCACTTCATTTTACAGAAGAGGACGATGAGGCCCAGAGGGGGAGATGTCCTGCCCAAAGTCATATACCTAGATTGACACAATGGTTAAGGTGCTGGACCTGGAGGCAGGAACACCTGAGTTCACATCCAGCCTCAGATCCTTACTAGCTGTGTGACCCTGGGCAAGTCACTTACCCTCAGTCTGTCTCAGTTTCTTCATCTGTAAAATGGGGGTGATAATAACACCTACCTCCCAAGGTGGTTGTGAGGATCAGACGAGATTTTGTAAAGGGCTTTGAAAATTTTAGAGTGCTATGATTATTATTGTAGGTGGCAGAGAGGTGACTCTGAACCCAGGCCCTCTGACTCCAGACACAGAACTCCTCCCAGGGTACCTCAAGGTTTTTCATAAACGTTTGCAAAATAGACTTTGCTGTACATTTTTCTTTTATGTTGTGGGGATGAGAAATCCATCTCATTTTGGTTCAGTTAGCCCTATGAAGATTGTAATAGAAAATAAAGGTGTGTGTGGGGAGAAGGGGAAATGTGGGGCCAGACTGTGAAGGACTTTGGATTCCAGACAGAGGCATCAGTCAACACTGATCCCCTATCCTACCCATGGTAGATAGGAGCCTTTATGGGCACCTTAGGAGAGACAGCATTGAATGAGTCCCAATTCCACTCCAGTGGAGCTGATCGTCTGGTGAGAAGAGATGGGAGAGGCAACTGGAAGATAACAGAATCCTGGGGGCTCTGCTCAGTGCCGTGAGGGAGGAACAGTAAAAGTTACAGAAATCTGGAGAAGGGAGAGGGGTGTCTGTGGCTTGGAGAAGTCAGCAAAGGCTTCCCCCAGAGCTGGGCCCAGAACTATGGGAAGGAATTATAGAAGTAAGCAGGAGAAATGAGGCAGCTGGACAGAGCGCCAGGTCAAGAGTCAGGAAGATCAGAGTTCAAATCCAGCCTCAGACACTTCCTAGCTGTGACCCTGGGCAAGTCACTTCATCCTGGTTGCCTCAGTTTCCTCCTCTGTAAAATGAGCTGGAGAAGGAAATGGCAAACCACTCTAGTGTCTTTGCCAAGAAAACCCCAAATGGGGTCTCGAAGAGTCAGACACGACTGAACAATAATAATAACAAAGAAGAAATGAAGATCTTTGGGGGGGGGTGAGTAAAGAGGAATGACCGTGTCTCTTCTTCATGTGGGAGGGGCTGCTTGGGTGGCCAGGGGGTTCCTCTTCCTTAGAGGCCTTTAAGCACAGGCTGGATGATGCCTTGGGAGGTATGTTGGGGTTGCTGTTGGGTACAGGTTGAATGAGGAGCCACTGACGTGACAGCCTTGAGATTCTGTGATTCTGTGAAAGGTAAAAGCAGTGCATGGGGGCCTATGAGCGATTTCAGAATTAGCTCTGTGTGTTTGCACACATGATGTCAAGAGTGGCGGGGGGGAGAGGGAGAGAGAGAGAGGAGACAGAGAGACACAGAGAGAGAGAGAAAGAGAGGAGAGAGAGAGTGAGAGACAAGGAGAGAGAGAGAGGGAGGGAGACAGAGAGGGAGAGGGAGAGAGAGAGAGAAGAGAGAGAGACAAGGACAGAGAGAGAGACAGAGAGAGAGACAGAGACAGAGAGACAGAGGAGAGAGACGGGGGGAAAGGAGGGAAAGAGAGAGGAAGAGAGAAGGAGGGGGATTTGGAGAGAAGATGAGGTTACCATCCCATAACATCACAGTTCATCCTAATCCTCCATTCTAATCCTCTGCGTGGGCTGTGGAGAAACCAGCCACAATCTCCTCCCCTCTCCACATCGGCACAGACAGTCCTCTTGTGGGTGAGGCCATTCCAGGGATAAGAAGGGGATATGGCAGTTTGGCCCCCGGGGTACTGAGGGAGCAGGGGCGGAGGAAAGATGACTGGAGAGAGGGAGCATCCTGTGTTGAGCAGAAAGGGGGGGACCAAAGGGTAGGTAGGCTGCATCCCAGAAAATCAATGGGACCCCCAGCCTCTCTTAAATATATCTTCCCTGTGCCAGACTAGGGGGAAGCCTGGAGGAGGGGAAGTCCAGCCTTTCACCTCGAGCCTCTCATAGTCTGGGGCAGAGTGAGGGAAGGAAGAGACAAACAGATGAAAAAATGATTAGCGATCTAGCAGGAAGAGTGTGATAAGGACCCTATGAGTGGTGTAGACATTAAGGGTTCACTGCAAATAGATCACACTGTGGGCTAGGCTGGGGGTGCACAGAAGAAGGATGCCATGGAGAGAGTGGGGGGCTTTGGGCTAGGTCTTTGTTAGATCATTGAGTCAGGAAGGAGTAGAATGGAGAGGATTCAGGATGGAGAGGATGATGGGCTGGGGCACACCTAGAAGCCTAGAATGTTAGCAAATGTAGAACGTTGGGACCTTCCTAGAGCTGAGATTCCGTGACCCTAGTCTCTTGGCCCCCTTCGGGCAAATCTGACCCTGGAATCTCCTCTGTCTTCCTTTAGAATGGAAGCTGTCAGAGGGCAGGCATGGCTTCACTTTTGTCTTTGTAACACCAGCATAGCATAGCACAGAAAAAGCCTGGTCTTTCTTCCCCGTGGCAGCCTACCCAATACTTGGAAGACAGCTCCCGTGTCTCTAAGACATCTCCAGGCTGAACATCTTTAGTTCCCCAGACTGGTCCTTGTAGGGTATGATTCACACTCTGCTCATCACCCTGGTCACCCTCCACTGGATGGGTTCCAGTTTGTCAAGGCCCTTCCTGGAACGTGATGCCTAGAACTTGGGTACAAGCCTCTAGCTGTGGTTGGACCAGGGCAGCAAGGATCGTGATTCTGCCCTGAGTGTATGACTCCTTAGTCTAGACCCTATCTGGCACATTGGCGCCTTTGTTGATCTGGGGGTCAGATAGCAGGGACTGCAAAGAGATGGGGATAGGACAAGAAGTGTAGGATTACTGCTAAGGGGTAAGGGGAAGGGTTAAGTGGAGAAGCATATTGGGGGACCTGGATAGTGTGTGTGTGTGTGTGTGTGTGTGTGTGTGTGTGTGTGTGTGTGTGTGTGTGTGTGTG
>NW_020943070.1:3579879-3589103 GCF_900497805.2 Vombatus ursinus | reverse complement strand
GTGTGTGTGTGTGTGTGTGTGTGTGTGTGTGTGTGTGTGTGTGTGTGGCAGGAGGCCTCCAGGGAGAGCTTGGGGTCATTGAGGGCCACTGGACAGATCTCACCTGGACACCCAACTTAACCTGTGTCAAAAACAGCGACCTAAGAGTCATCAGGCCAGGATCCTAGTCTTGGCTGCCTCTGACTGACTGAGACCATTGCTTTATAGTCTGAGGTTTTGTGGGGCGGGTATACAGTCGTAGAAGCATCAGATCTGGATCTGAAGAGGACCTTGGAGGTCAATTAGTCTCCTCCCCCTCCCCATTTTATAGATGAGGAAAATGAGACTTAGCATAGTGTCTGGCACATGCTTAAGGTGCTTAATAAGGTGCTTAATAAATGTTTATTGATTGAGATTCAAAGAATTTCAATGACAAGGTCACATAGGCAATAAACAAGATGGGTGGGATTTGAACCCAGACCCCCTGAGTCCAGGTCAAGTTCTTCCTGCTGATCATGAAGACTCCTGCCAACTGTAAGATTCTAGGACTCCTTGTACCAAGCCAAAAAAAGCCTGGAGGAGCTCCCCCTCCCAGCCTTCCTGTTTCCGTCAATGGCACCACTGTTCTCCCGGTGACCCAGGCCCCAAATCTTGGAGTTGTCTTTGACTCATCCCAATCCTTCATCGCCCGTCACCAGGCGGTCACCATGTCCCATCCACTTGTCCTACAAAAGAACCCTCTCCTCTTCCCTCTCCCCTGCACTCCGATGCCTGACGTCCACATGACGGCTCAGGCCACCAGCCCCCACTCAGGCCTTTTGTCGGGCCAGGATGTGAGGCCTGCTGTGAATTCCCAAGCTTCTCCTCCTATGTCTGAGATGTCCACCATTAGTCTATGGGTTAAGGAATTGAAGGTTCCTGTTTAATAATGTGCTAAAGTGATCCCCTGGGGGAAGTGTGTTAAACCCATTAACACCCATTAAGCCCATCAGCAGGGTTCATTAGCTCAGCCAGAGAGAGGGGAGCCTAGAGATTTTAGGGCACAAGACCTAAGGGTGAACAGTGACTTGGGTGGGATGGAAAGGTAGAGTCCTGTTGTAAAAACAACCTAGATTTGGCACCAGAGCTCCTGGGTTTGAAAGCTGATCCAGCTCACTGCACCCTACCTGTGTGACCCTGGGCCAGTCACTTTACCTAAAAAGACAACTAGGTGGTGTGGGCTGGACTTGTGGTCAGGAAGGCTGGGGTTCTAATTCAGTCTAAGACACTACCAAGCTGGGTGAACTTGGGTAAGTCAAGTCAAACCCACAAGCATTTATTAGACTCTTTTTATGTGCCAAGGACTGTGCTAAGCACTGGGGATGCAAAGAAAAGGTAAAATAAAAAGTCCCTCAACAGGTAGAGCCAAGATGGCGGCGTCGAGGCAGCAGCCCAGCTGAAGTCTCCCAACATGCCCTTCCAAATCACTTTAAAATCATTCCTCAAATCAAATTTTGGAGCATTAGTGCCAACGAAAGGTCAGAGTGAGACATTTTTCCAGCCTAAGTCAGCTTAGGAGGTTGGGAGGAGAAGTCTGTGACACTGGGGTAGCAGCTGACCAGGAGGGAGGCGGCGGCACCAGTTCAGAGTTCATTAGGTCTCTCTCTAGAGGTGGATAGCATTTTTCATGATGAGTCCTTTGGGATTGTGTGGATCACTGTATCAATCAGGGGAGCCAAATCTTTGATAGTTGGTTATCATTACAACGTTGCTGTTACTGTGCACAGGGATCTCCTGGTTCTTCTCATTTCACTCTGCGTCAGTTCATGTAATTCTTGCCATTTTTTTCTGGTCACCCCCCTCTTCATTTCTTATAGCAAAATAGTATTCCATCACATTCATATTCCACAACTTGTTCAGCCATTCCCCAATTGATGGTCATCCCCTCAATTTCCATTTCTTTGCCACCACAAAAAGAGCTGCTATGAATATTTTTATCCATATAGGTCCTTTTCCTTTGCCTTTGATCTGTTTGGTGTACAGACCTAGTAGTGTATATATAGTATAAAAGTATGGTATAGTATAAAAATAAGAGCCATTCCCCAACTGATAAATGGTCAAAGGATATAAAGAGACATCCCCTGTTTTAAAACAAGAAATTAAAGATATCTGTAGTCATATTTTTAAGATGCTCTAAATCACTGTTGATTACAGAAATGCAACCAGATGGCCTTGAAAGTGGCTACATCAACAGTAGCTCAGAGACATTAAAGGGGTCAGACAACTTTTCAGAAAGATTATAGGGGACCCTTTGCCGGCACTGGGTGCAGCTAGCGCTGATTGGCAACTCTAATGCCCATATACAGTTCTAGGTCGCAGTTCCAGGGCAGAGAGGAGCACTAGTCTGTGCAGCTGCAGGGGACCAGGCGCCCTTCCTTGTAAAGACCAAAGTGCAGACCAGGAGAGCAGTGACCATACTTCTCCCAGGATCACACCACCTTGGAAGCGCTAATAATTTGCAGACTCCCAGAACTAGCTTGGAAAAAAGCAGCACCAAAAAACCGTGAAGCTTGGCACAGTGCCTCCTCACCCCCAGGTAAGCAGAGCCCAACTTTAACATAAAGTTCAAAGTCAAGAAATAGGCTGGAAAAGTGAGCAAACTACAACAACAACAAAATAATTTGACCATAAAAAGCTACTATGGTGGCAAGGAAGACCAAGACATAAACTCAGGAGAAGAGAACAACGTGAAAACACCAAAAATCCAAGCCTCAAAAAAATGCTAATTGGACTCAAGCCCATCAAGAATTCCTGGAAGAGTTAAAGAGATAAGAGTGGTAGAGGAAAAAAAGGGTAAAAAAAAATGAGAGTGATGCAAGAAAATTGTAGGATGCATGTAAGTCCTAAGGACTTTGTCATTATTAGGAAATTAGAAGGAGGCTACATTGAGAACATGAATGTGAGTCAATTATGGTGGGATGATCTAAAAAAAAAAAGCAGTGAAAAAGAGGGATGCACTGGGAGAAGGTAGAAGGGAGAGGTAGAATAGGGGAAATTTTCTCACATTGAAGTAGCACAAAGGAATAGCCTTTACAGTGGAGGAGGAAATGGCGGGGTGGCAAGCAATTCTTGAACCTCATTCTCATTGAAATTGGTTCGAAAAGGGAAGAATACATACATATATATATATATACATATATATATATACACTCAGTTGAGTATAGAAATCTATTTTACCCAATAGGGAAATAGGAGAGAAAGGGGATAAGAGATATGAGGGAGGGAATGATAAAAGGAAGGGTGGATTAAGGGAGACAGTGGTCAGAAACAAAACACTTTCGAGAAAGGGCAGGATAAAAGAAAAGAGAGAAGGATAAACAGAAGAAAATAGGATGGAAGGAAAAGCCCAGTTAGTAATCATAACTATGAATGTGAATAGAATGAGCGCACCCATAAAATCGAAGCAGCTAGCAGGATGGATTAGAACCCAGAATCCAACAATGTGTTGTTTACAAGACACACACTTGAAACAGAAAGACACACATAGAGTTAAAATAAAGGGCTGGAGAAGAATCTATTATGCTTCAGCTGAAGTGAAAAAGGCAGGAGTAACAATCATGATCTCAAACAAAGCAAAAGCAAAAACCTAATTAAAGGAGATAATCAGGGAAATGGCCATAGACAGTTAAGCAATATAAAAAAAGTTTACAACCAGTTTCTCTGATAAAGGCCTTATTTCTCAAATATATAAAGAACTAAGTCAAATTTATAAAAAAAAAAAGAGCCATTCCCCAATTAGATGGTCAAAGGATATGAACAGACATCCGTTGTTTTAAAAAAAGAAATTAAAGATACCTATGGTCATATTTTTAAAATGCTCTAAATCACTGTTGATTTCAGAAATTCAAATTAAAACAACTCTGAGGTACTACTTCACACCTCTCAGAAATTACACATGCTGAAGGGAATAAAGGAAAATAGGTACATTAATGAATTAGTGGAGTAGTGAACTGGTCCAAATTTGGAACTAAGGCCAAAGGGCTATAAAATTGTGCATACCATTTGACTCAGCAATACTAGATCTGTACCCCAAAGAGATCAAAGGAAAAGGGAAAGGACCCACATGTACAAAAATATTTATAGCAGCTCTTTTTGTGGTGGCAAAGAATTGGAAATTGAGGGGATGCCCATCACTTGGGGAACGGCTGAACAAGTTGTGATGTATGATTATGATGGAATACTGTTGTGCTATAAGAAGTGATGAGGGGGTGACTAGAAAAACATGGCAAGAATTATATGAACTGATGCAGAGTGAAGTGAGAAGAACCAGGAGATGCTTGTGCACAGTAACAGCAACGTTGCAATGATAACCAGCTATCAAAGATTTGGCTTCCCTGATTGATACAGTGATCCACACAATCCCAAAGGACTCATCATGAAAAATGCTATTCACCTCTGGAGAGAGAACTGATGAACTCTAAATATAATAGAAGTATAATTTTGTCACTTTCTTTATTTTTATTTTGTTTTCAATATGGTTAATATGAAAATAGTTTTACATGATTTTACATGTATAATTGACATATTGCTTTCTTTTTTTTTTTTTAGGCAATTGGAGTTAAGTGACTTACCCAGGGTCACACAGCTAGTACGTGTGAAGTGTTTGGTCTGAGGCCATATTTGAACTCAGGTCCTCCTGACTTCAGGGCCGGTGCTCTATCCACTGCACCACCTAGCTGCCCTGACATATTGGTTTCTTTTTCAGTGAGTGGAGGAAGGGCAGGGGGAAAGAGACAATTTGGAAGTCAACTTAAAAATAAAAAGTGTTAAAAAGAAATAATAAATTAAAAAAAAAACAAGTTTCTCTTCTCAAAAAAGCAAGTCCTTCCCCAATCTGGGCCTTGGTTTCCTCCTCTGTAAAGCGAAAGGGTTGGGCTTAATAGCCAACAAGTTCCCTTCCAGTTCTAAACCTATAATTTTATAAGCTCTTTGAGTCTCAGTTTTCCCATCTGTAAAATGGAGGTAATGATATTTTACATTACCCACCTTACAGGATTGTTGCAGGGAAAGTATTTTGTAACCATTAAAAATCCATAGAAAAGGGGGCAGCTAGGTGGTGAAGTGGATAGAGCTCCAGCCTTGGAATATGGAGAACCTGAGTTCAAATCTGGCCTCAGACACTTGACACTTACTAGCTGTGTGACCTTGGGCAAGTCACTTAAACCCGATTGCCTAGCCAAAAAAAAAAAATTCATGGAAGTGGAAGCTGTGATTTATTTATTTTTCTAATCTCTGAAGGAAGAGACAGAGTCTGTTCTGATAAGCAGCGTCCCCAGAGGAAGGCTGTAGTAATTGACCCGGGGGGTACAGTGGAAAGAACTCTCATTTAGAAGTTGGAGGAGCTGGGTTCGAATATGAAGTGGTTGGGCTGGGAGGGCCCTTGGAACCTGGGAGGTCTGAGCTAGAAGGCCCTAGAGAATCTGGTCAGAGCTGGAAGAGAGCTTGGAACAGAGGATGTCAGAGCTAGGAGGGGCCTTAGAACGGGGATGTCAGAGCTGGGAGGGGCCTTAGAACAGGGGATGTCAGGGCTGGGAGGGGCCTTAGAACAGGGGATGTCAGGGCTGGGAGGGGCCTTAGAACAGGGAATGTCAGGGCTGGGAGGGCCCTTAGAACAGGGAATGTCAGGGCTGGGAGGGTTCTTAGAACAGGGAATGTCAGAGCTGGGAGGGACCTTAGAACAGGGAATGTCAGAACTGAGAGGGAGCTTAGAACATGAAATGTCAGAACTGAAAGGGACTGTTAGATCAGGGGCCTTGCACTCTGGAGAGGGCCCAAGGAAGCTTCAGAGCTCAGAACTCTGAGAGGAATCCAGAATGATCAGGCTCATATACTGTGGATCCCCAGCTCTGAGTTTCTCCTCTACCCCAACCTCAAAATTCAAGGAAAGGAGAAGTTGTGTGTCAGTCTTTAAAATAAAAGTTTAATTAGCTGTAAATACAGGTTCAATCAGATTTTAAGAATATTAATAAATTATTTAGGGAAGTTAGGTGGTGCCATAGTGGAGAGAGCACTGGGCCTAAATTCAGGACAGCTCATCTTCCTGAGTTCAAATCCAGCCTTAGAAACTTCCTAGCTGTGTGACCCTGGGCAAGTCACTTCACCCTGTTTACTTCAATTTCCCCATCTGTAAAATGATCTGGAGAAGGAAATGGCAAACCACTGCAGTATCTCTGCCAAGAAACCCCCAAATGGGGTCACAGAGAGTTGGGCCATGACTGAAATGACTGAATAATAAATTACTTAAAAGACAAAAGACAGAAGCCAAGCTGTACCAAAGGCCTGGAGCTTCAGGGGACCTGGGCTGTGCTCCCAGCTCTGTGCCTGACTTCCTGTGTGACTTAGGGCCAATCACCTAGAGATTCCTGTAGAACTGGAGGGGACCTGCACAAGGAAACTGGAGCCCAAAGAAATAAGGTAATGATATGAATACTAATAACGGCAATAATAATAGCTAACATTTATGTAGCACCTACTGTGTGCCAGGCACCATGCTAAGTGTTTTACAGTTATCCTCTTATTTGATTCTCACAACAATCCTGGAACGGAGGTGCTGTTGTCATCCCCATTTTACATTTAGGGAAACCGAGGCAGGCAGCGGTTAAATGATTTGCCCAGGGTCACCTAGCTAGCAAGTGTATGAGGCTCAATTTGAGCTCGGGTCTTTCCAACTCCAGGCTTAGTGTCCCCCCGGCTCTGACATTCTGCATTTGAAGGTTAAAAAATCAGTATGTATTTAGTAAGCACCAGCTATATATCGGGCATGGGCCAGGCACATAATATCATTTATATAATATGGCCTGAGGGGGCCCAGGTAAAGTCTGGTGTTAGTAGGTCTTCACTGACCCAAACAAAAGACAAAATCAACCAGCCCCTGCTCTCCAGTGCTTGACCTCCCCATTCTACCAGCCCTCCCAGCTCTCCCATCCTCTGTTCTGGGGTCCCTTCTGCTTCTGACGTTCCACAATTGTGCTCTGGGGTCCCTCTCCCCGAGCCTCGACTGATGAATCCTCAACCTCGTCCTGCCCCTACACAAGAAACAGCCAAAGAAAACGTGTTAATTCGCACTCTGCCTTGTCCGACTTTGTTCTGATCTGGTCTGGGGCCGGGGACGAAACCGTCGGACATCCAGGCTGATGGTGGAACAATAAATGAGCCCCGGGAGTCCGAGAACATGGGTCTGAGTCTAGCTTCTGTCCCTTAGAACCTTGTGACCCCCAGGCCTCTGCTTTCTCTTCTCTGTAATGAGGGGGCTAGATCAGATGTGGTCCCTTCCTGCTTTAGAGCTATGACCTGTGACCCTTAACCACCTTGGGCCTCAGTTTCCTCATCTGAAAATCTGGAGGCGTTGCCCAGATGACCTCTGTGGTCTCTAGATCGATTACCCCGAGATGGCAAAAGGCAGGGCTCCCGGTGTCAGGGGCTGGAGCTCGAGCTCTGAGAGAATCATGGGAATGACCAGAACAAAGTCATTTGTAGAGCATTTTAAGACTCACAAAAAGCTTTCCTTACATTGTCATGCTTGATCCTCGCGCTGACCCTGGGAGAAGGATGCTGTTATTATCCCATTTTAGAGATGAGGGGACTGAAGCAGGCAGGGGCTAAGTGACTCGCCCAGGGTCACACAGCTAGCAAGTGTCCCACTCCCAGTCCTGCCTCTATCCACTGTGCCCTCTTGCCAGGCCAGGGGCCTGGGTGCCCAATGTAGGGGTTTCTTCAAGGCTCTTCCCCAGCCTCAGGTGGGCACGGGCCAAGAAGAGCACTCAGAACTGGGGGCTGGGAGGATTGTTGGAGGGGCTGGGGGAGGGAGTCTAGGACGTCTTTGGGAACCTAAGCTAAGACCCCCTCCCCCCAGCCCAGGCCCAGCCTGGCTCTAGAGGCCTCGTTGGCATGGGGCTGGCTCTTCTGGATTCTGCCCTGGGGGAGCGGGCTAGCCGCCAGCCCACAGAGCCCGAGTGGCCCAGGTAAAGTCCGGTGCCAGCAGGTCCTTGCCAACCCAAACAGCCCGGAGCTGGGGGCTGGGCTGAGAGGCTGTGGAACACCACTGGGGTGTTTGCGGTTACAGCTACCCCCCCAACCAGGTACCCAACAGGGGAGCGGGGAAGGAGCTAGGAAAGCCCCAGGGAAGGGGAGAGGGGCCGGTGGGTTGGTGTTTCCACATGATTTCCTCTCTTGATTCTGAAGAGCTGATGAAGGAAAAGCAGAGGAATGGGGGGCAGGGCTGGAGCCGGAGGCACCACTCCCACCCACGTGACTTCCCACTTGGCCGGTCTGGTTCTGGCATGGCTGGGGCGCCAGCAGAGGCCAAGAGAAGCAAGATGCTGTGCCCTGGCTCAAAGCTCCGGGTGCTCTCGCGGCAGCTGGGCCTCCACATCCTCATCTGTAAAATGGGTGGTGGGATTGTAGACTGAGAGGTGGAAGGAAGGAAGGGAGAGATTCTCCTGTCCAACCCTCTTATCTGACAGATTGAGGTGTAACAGGTCACCAGTGACTTGGCCAAGGTCATACAGGTAAAAAACGTCAGCCAGGATTGGAATGCAGGCCCATTGGCCCAGTTTCCCTAATTCCACACTGCCTCTGGACCAAGCCCACATCTCAGGGCTCTGGGGAAGCAACTGATGTGGGGATAAGAGCTGCCCCTTCTCTGTATTACTGGGACCACAAATGCAGCCCCCCACCCAGAAACCAGAACCCAGGCCAGTCGTGAGATCTGTCACACACACACACACACACACACACACACACACACACACACACACACACACACACTCCATGGCCGAGCTCAGGCTGCCTACCTGCCTTCCTTCCTCCTTCCCTCCCTCCTTCCTTCCTTCCTTCCCTCTTTCCTTCCTTTCTTCTTTCCTGACTTCCTTCCTTTCTTCCTTCTTTCCTTCCTTCCTTCCCTCTTTCCTTCCTTCCTTCCTTCCTTTCGTCCTTCCTTTCTTTCTTTCCTTCCCTCCTTCCTTCTTTCCTTCCTTCCTTCCTTTCCTTCCTTCCTTCCCTCTTTCCTTCCTTCCTTCCCTCTTTCCTTTCTTCCCTCCTTCCTTCTTTCCTTCCTTCCCTCCTTCCTTCCCTCTTTCCTTCCTTCTGTCCTTCCTTCCCTCCTTCCTTCCTTCTTTCCTTCCTTCCCTCCTTCCTTCTTTCCTTCCTCCTTCTTTCCTTCCTTCCTTTCCTTCCTTCCTTTCCTTCCTTCCTTCCCTCCTTCCTTC
>NW_020943070.1:3571759-3579779 GCF_900497805.2 Vombatus ursinus | reverse complement strand
TCCTTCCTTCCTTTCCTTCCTTCCTTCCCTCTTTCCTTCCTTCTCTCCTTCCTTCCTTCCTTTCTTCCCTCCCTCTTTCCTTCCTTCCCTCCTTCTTTCCTTCCTTCCCTCCTTCCTTCCTTCTTTCCTTCCTTCCTTCCTTCCTTTCTTTCCTTCCTTCCCTCCTTTCTTCCTCCTTCTTTCCTTCCTTCCTTTCCTTCCTTCCTTTCCTTCCTTCCTTCCCTCCTTCCTTCTTTCCTTCCTTCCCTCCTTCCTTCCCTCTTTCCTTCCTTCTGTCCTTCCTTCCCTCCTTCCTTCCTTCTTTCCTTCCTTCCCTCCTTCCTTCTTTCCTTCCTCCTTCTTTCCTTCCTTCCTTTCCTTCCTTCCTTTCTTTCCTTCCTTCTTTCCTTCCTTCCCTCCTTCCTTCTTTCCTTCCTTCCCTCTTTCCTTTCTTCCTTCTTTCCTTCCTTCCTTCCCTCCTTCCTTTCCTTCCTTCTGTCCTTCCTTCCTTTCCTTCCTTTCCTTCCTTCCTTCCCTCCTTCTTTCCTTCCTTTCTTTCCTTCCTTCCTTCCCTCCTTTCCTTCCTTCCTTTCTTTGTTTCCTTCCTTCCTTCCTTCCTTCCTTCCTTCCTTCCTTCCTTTCTTTCCTTTCTTCCTTCCTTCCCTTCCTTCCTTCCTTCCTTCCATCCATTACAGCCCCTTTTCCTCCCAACCAAGGAAATGACCAGGGGCTCCAAGCTCCTCCGCCTCTCTCCTAATTAAGGTGTGTGGGGTTGCTGAGGTACCCCTCACCCCCATTGCTCCTAGTGCTGCAAAGCCAAGAAGAAAAAGGCTAATGCCTCTTCCCAGACAGGCCAGCAGCCCTCATATAACCCTGAGGCCCCTCTGCCCCCCATCTTCTCTTCTCCCTATCTTCCCTTTGGGCTCAATGATCCTAGTTCCTTCCTAGTCTCAGTTTACCTCCCGTTCTGTTTAGACGCTGCTTTACAATTTGAGGCACTTTCCTGTATGTTCTTTAACTTGATTCTCATAATAAGCCCCTTAATGTAGATAGATAAGTATCATACCCATTTTACAGATGAGAAAAGTGAGGATCAGAGAAATAGAGTTCTAGTTAGTGGTAGAGCTGGTTAGTGGTGGACCTGAAACTGAGATCCTCCGGTCCCCAGTTGAGGGCTCTGCCTACTGCGCTCACCAGCCTCTCTTAACCAGCATCAAGGTCAGCACACATTTATGGATCCTATGACTGTGTGCAAGGCCTATTCATAAAGCAAACTCCTATGGAATAGGATTGTGGAAAATAGAGTGTAGGGGGATGATAGACCTGTGGGGTCTCAGGACTAGATGGGATCTCAGTGACCAATCAGTCAACCTACATCTGAGCAAGAATTTCCCCCACACACACACATACCATATTTGATGAGTGGTCACCCAGATTTTGCTTGAATACCTCCTGTAATGGGGCCCTCCCTACCTGTCAAGGCAACCCAGGTTACTCCCAGGTAACAGTCCTCACTGAAGAGACCTTTGTGATTTCCTTTCAAGAGGATTTGATTCCCTGCCCTCCCTACCCTTCCAATCCAAATTCAAAGTAGATATGTCCAAACCAGATAAGGTAAGATCCCCAACTCCAGGCAGTTGTCATGATTCCCAAGCACCAGTTAAGCAGAATTAGCCAGGAAAGAAGCTCTGGGAACTGATGAGGAGCTGAGGAACTTGGCAGGCAGAAGCCTGGCTTTGCCGCTTGCAACCTATGTCACTTTCCCTCTCAGTGACTCAGTTTCTTCGTTTATTAAAAAGAGGATGGACTAGATGTCCGTTCTCATCCATGGACCTTCCGTTGACTAGGTGGCAGGTTCCTTCCAGCCCCAAAGCTACGATCCCATGAAGAGACACATTGAAAAGAGGGAGGGAGAGGAATTGATACTTCTACCCCCGTGATTTTGACTTAACTCAGCCTCAGCTACCTTCTCTGTAAAATGAGAGGATTGAATTAGATGGCTTCTAAGTTCCCTTAGAACATCTAGAGCTGTTATCCTGTGATCCCAATCATTCAGTCATTACAGTCATGTCTGACTCCCCGTGACCCCATTTGGTGTTTTTTTATTTTTATTTTTTTGGGCAAAGATACTGGAGCGGTTTGCCATTTCCCTCTCCAGCTTATTTTACAGATGAGGAAACTGAGTTAAGTGACTTGCCCAGGATCACACAGCTAGCGAGTGTCTGAGATCAGATTTGAATTCGGGAAGATGAGTCTTCCCGACTTCCCCCTTCACCATCTAGCTGCCCTAAGGGGCTGCTTAGATAATGTTTTCCTTTGGCCCTTTAAGGTCCCAACACTTAGCTGGGTGAATCTTCTCATCTCCAGAATAGAGCCTTAGCCTCTCTGTACCTTGGTCTTGAGAGCTGCCGTGGCCGGGGCTAGCTGAGTGTCGAGTCTCTGTCTGACCTTGGGCAGCCACTGACCCTACCTACCCTGGTCCTCAGACAGTAGACACACAGTCTACTGCTTTCCGTCTTGATAGGGACTTCCTGAGCTTGCATTTCTCTGGTAGAACCTTCTCTTCTCCAACGTCACCTCCAGGCTGTGGTGAGGTGCTTGGGGAGGAGGTGGAAGGAAAACTGAAGTGCGGGATGGTAGGAAGTGGCCAAATGAGGTTATGAGGGGGAGCCAGGGTGGGTCCAGGAAGAGCTAGAAGGGCCGCTCTCTGGCTTCCTAACCCATGACCTGCCCAGCCTGCAAAGTCTTCCTGGGAGAGGCTGAATGACCCTCGGTGGGGGAAAGGGCGTCACCCTAGGTCAGACCTAGAACTGTCCCATGGTCTCCATCGATCAGCCTATCACCTTTCTCTTAGCGGATCCATTTCCAGTCCCCTGTGCCTGTGCCCATGGGATTAAATCACCCAGCCTCTCTTCTTCCTCTTCCTCCTCCTCCTCCTCCTTCTCCTTTGTCTCTCTTTTTCTCTCTCCCCTCCCTCTCTTTTCCTCTCTCTCTCTCTCTCTCCCTCTCTCCTTCTCTGTCCCCTCCCTCGCTCTGTCTCTGTCTCTCTCTCTCCTCTCTCTGCTCCAAGTTGTTTTCTAAGCGATGGGAGAGAATAGTTCTCTTGTTTCAAATATGGCTTCTGGGCATTTGGTAATGTTCTCCCTTTTCTCCCTCTCCCCTCCATCCTACAAAGGAACCTTTTGTTTCTTTCCTTGCCTTTCTCTGTCTCTGCACCTCCCCCCCCCAACCACCCCAGCCCCCACCAGCCTCAACTCCCTCCTCCTGGCTACCCCCACGCTCCTTAACTGCCAAATGACTGATGAGGGGCTCTGTCATGATTCGCTCTCTCTCCTGAGCTGGCCTGATAGAGGTGTCCGCCATTTTGAATCAGTCCTCTCCCCCTCCACTTGGGTCCCATTCTGTCCCTGTTTGTATCATACACACACACACACACACACACACACACACACACACACACACACGCTGATGATGAGTTGGACATTCAGAGATGCTTGTTTTTTCTCCCATTACTGAATGGGATTGGGATTGTTTAACTACATGCATGTGGACGTGTGTATGTGTATGTGGAGAGTAGACCCAAAGCCCCAGGTGCTTTAAGGAAAGGTAGAAAACAGACCAAGGACTCCATCTCTCTGTACTCCAGAGTGAGACTGTCTCTCTCTCTTGTGAGCTGACCCAGTCATGGAGCCTCAGCATCTCCCCCCAAATACCTCCCTCTGCTGTCTACTGACATACTACCTGGCTACATCCTTGAGAAGAGGGGTGGGCTGCTCTGTGAATGGCCCAGGAGGAATCCTCTTCTTTGTTTCCAATGGGAAATATTTATACTGATACCATGTCTACACACCAATGAGTTTTGCAAGCCTTGTCCCCGGGGTGTCTTCAGTGATCTCAGGGGGTGTTGAGAAATGTTTGGAAAGCAAATCATCTTCAGTTATGTGAATTAAAAAAGAAATAAATGAACATCATGGAGTGCTCCTGGGAGAAAAGAGGAGGTGTCTGTCACGTCCTCACCACAGAAAAACTGGAAAGCAGCCGTCTTTGTGCAGTTATCCAGAGACGTCAAGCCTTCCTCAGTCACTTCTGCCTGAAATATCCCAATAACTGAAGCCAAGTGGGTTTTTTTCCTCCTAAATTGTCTAGAAAACACTTTGCCTTTCCATTTTAGTCAGTGGTCATGGGTATGATCTAATACACAAGGTATCTGTCGCATAGCTCATCATAGCCAGAAGAGATGGGGGACTATGGATGTGGAACATCAAATAAATCACGTAATCAATAAGCATTTATTTAGCACCAACTGTATACCAGGCACTAGAGATAAAAAAGAAAAGACAGAAATGAAACAGTCCTCGTACTGAGGGAGTTTGTGCTCTATTCAAGCAATGTCCTAGCCTAGGTAGTCAAGGTCCAGTTAATGGATTGGTTACTTTGGTTGAATTTCTCTCTCCTTTCTCTGTCTTTTTCTCTCTCCTTCTCTCCCTCTCTCTTCTCCTCTATCTCTCCTCTCCCTTTCTCCCCTCTCTTTTTCCCTCTCTCTATCTCTCTTTTTCTTTTCTCTTTCTATGTGTCTGTCCCTTTTTCTTCCCTCTCTCTTTCTTCCTCCCTCTCTGTCTTTTTCTCTGTCTCTCTCTCTCTTTCTCTCTTGCTTTCTCTCTCTCTCTCTTTCTCCCTCTCCTTGTTTCTCTCCCTCTCTTTGTCTCTGTCTTTCTCCCTCTTTCCCCCTCTTTCTTTCTCCCTCTCTCTTTGTTTTTCTTCTCTCTTTTTCTCTCCTCACTTTCTCTTTGTCCTCTCTTTTTCTTGTCTCTCTCTCTCCTCTCTTTGTCTCTTTCTTTTTTCTCCTCTCTTTTTTTCTCTTTCCCTCCCCCCCACTCTCTTTCCCCTCCCCCTTCTCTCTTTCTCTCTCCCTCTCCTATATTACAAAGGATCCAAAGATGGCTCTTTGAGGAAGAAGTGGGAGGAAGATATTTGAAAATTAAGATTATGTTAAAAAAATCAATTTATTTTTCCAAGCTTGTCCTAGGTATCGATACACATATGCTCAAAATCCATTTATGTGCTTTTCAGATATTAGGATCATAGGACCATGAAATCACCGTATAGATTCAGGCTTAGAGCTGGGAAGGACCTTAGAGGCCTCCAATCCAACTGCCTAATTTTACAGAGCTTGTAATGGAGGCTCAGAGAGATTATATGGTTTGCCCAAGGTCACATGGGGAATTGACAGAGGCCAAAGTTGAACCCAAGTCTGCTTTGGCTTACTTTAAAATGGTTGTTTCTTGTTTTTTTTTTTTTAAAAAGACATTTTTATTTATATCTTTCATCTCTGTCTTTCTCTTTCCTCACTCTTATTTTCTCTGCCGCCCTCCTGGGGCTGGGTACCTCCAGCCCTCCCTACCCTTGTTGGACAGGGCATGCACTGTACATGATCGGGTGTGGCTCTAGCTCACAACCAGGACTCTGTTGTTTGTGCTTCTTTCTCTAAGAAGACCATGACATCAGGAAAGTGATGTCATGACTTGCAAGTGAATTAGATTTAAGTGAGGGAGGGCTGTGCCGTCACCAGTCTCACTCTCTCCTCCAGAGCATCTGGGTCCGGTGGCAAGATATAGATCAGGATGACTGGAAATGGCCCAAGATGCAGTGGGAGACCTTGGCCTTTTTAAGCTAAGGTCTTTAACAGGTCTCAGTTTGACTGAGGCAATACCTATTCAGTGATTAAGGCTAGGTAAGAAATGAAGCAAAAAATGGCCTTTTACCTAGTTAAAAAAAAAATCAGTCTGGGAGGGGAGACCCTCAGCGTTTCTGGACAAAACAGAAACAATTGCTATTTATACTCACTTTGAGCCAACTGGGTCCAAACAATGACCAGCTGAGGCTTGGGCTGGGACCTGTTGTTGGCCAGTCAATGGGAGACAGAGTGATTTGGGTTTAAGGCGTGGTCCTTAGAAAAGAAATCTAGCCAGTAAACCCCAATATATCTTGTGAGGTTTCAGTGATCAAAATTTATATGCCTTTGGGCAGAGTGCCCGCAGTTAAGGGAGGGAAAGAAGGAAGGAAGGAAAGAAGGAAGAAAGAAAGGAAGGAAGGAAGGAAGAAAGAAAGGAAGGAAGGAAGAAAGGAAGGAAGGAAGAAAGAAAGGAAGAAGAAAGGAGCTGTGTTGCCCAACTGGAACTGGCCAGTTGGGTCCCCAGTGGGATGTCTACTACTACTCACAGATCAATTAGAAATCCCCCCCCCCCCCCCCCCCATCTCCTCAGTGGAGATTCAGCAACCAGGATTTGTTTCTGTGAGACGTGGTGGGGTACCTGGAGGTTATTCTTGAGGCGAGGAGTGGACACTCGGCCAGAGTCCATGTTGAACTCCGTTTCCTTCATGGAGGCATGGTTTTTTTTTTTCCGATCGAGGCCAAGGTCCCTCTCTCATCCCCCTAAGACTCCCTGGGCTGCTAAGGTGGAAGGACGTCTTTATAGCCTCGCTATGAGTGGGTTTGGAGAGGAGGTGGATGGAGGCTTAGCTGGGAGCTAGTGACTCCATTAAGAGGCACCCCTCTCTCCTCCTCCTTATCCATATCACCCAAAGTTCTCCCACGACTCTGCAGACCAGAATTGACATTTCTTGGCTTTCCCAGAGCACAGGCCGTCAGCAAGGGCTCACTGAGGGTCGCCTCATCTCTGGCCTTTCTCTCTGTGGATGGGGTGGGGCTATGGCCAGCAATAACCACTCCAAGGGTCCGCTTGGGTGTGTGTTGGGTTGGATCCCCCCTCCCCACCCCCCCTTTCCTTTCTCACTTTTGCTGAGTGGTGAGGAGTCGACAACCCAGGGCAGAAGGGGAGGTGGTGGGGGCAGTTGTGGGGAGGAGACCTGGAAAGCAGCTAAATAAAGTCCTTGGGATCACATGTCCTGTCTCTCTCATTTGCTCTGCTCATTCCCTTTTCTGGACAACAAGGCGCCCATTGATGGAGTGGGGAGGAGGTGGAGATGGGAGTGGTGGGTTTGGAGGAGGGGCTGTTGTGGTCAGTGGGATCATGCCCCCCTCCCATCACTTCTGGGTGCTCCTTAACATGAAGTTCCCACTGAAGGAGGGGAAGGCAAAGACCCCCCTCACAATACCCAGCGATCTGAGACACCAATGACTTGCACCAATGGAACGAGGAGAAGGGGGGCAGAGATTGGGGCATAATGGGGCACAGAGGGCAGTGATGCTCCGGACGTGGGTGTAGGGGTGCCAGCGGGCACCCAAGGCAGGAGACAGGCAGCCTGTGGTTTCCTCCTTGAGGATCATGGATTCCAATGCCTTCGTTGTCCCTCTTTTCCTCTCTCCAATGTCCTTTCGCCTTCTTCTCCCCCCCCACCACACACACATCCACTTTGTCTTTTTTCTGTTTCCATCCTCACCCTTTCCCTTTCCTCTCAAGCCTCCAGACATGGTCACTTCCTTCCTCTGCCTCTCCTTTCCCCACTTTCCTTCTCATTTCTCTCCCAGAGTCCTTCCTTCTCTTTGGGTCCAACCCTCTGTCTCCTGCATTGTTCCATCAAATTCTTCCTGTTGTCTTCCACGCTCAGAGCTTGGTTACTCCTCCCCATCTTTGTGCTTCCTCTGGTTTTGCTCCCCTTGTCCTACTCACAAGACCCATTCTTGACCAGGAACAGGTTCCGTTGTCCCCTTTTAGTGCCTCTTTCCCCCCTCTGCCCTCCCTCCCTGGTCCCTTGACTCTCCAGATGCCCACTCACCCTGGGATCCAGCCCAGACTCCAGGGCAAGGTCATCGGACCTTGGAGGGTTCTGCCCACTTCTGCTCTGGCTAGAGAGCAAGGAAGAACTGGTTCTTTCTGGATCTCCAGGCCTCTCCCACTCCACCCTGATACCCCTACCTCTCATCCTTCCCATCACGGAGACAGAGAGAGAGCGACAGAGACACACAGAGACAGAAAGAGAGACAGAGAGAAGGAGAGATGGAGGGGGAGAAAGAGAGAGAGAAGAAGAAGAAAAAGAAGAAGAAGAAGAGACAGAGGGAGAGACAGAGAGAGAGAGGAGA
>NW_020943070.1:3565425-3571749 GCF_900497805.2 Vombatus ursinus | reverse complement strand
GACAGAGGGAGAGACAGAGAGAGAGAGGAGAGACAGAGACAGAGACAGAGACAGAGACAGAGGGGGAGAGAAAGGAGAGACAAAGGGAGAGAGAGAGAGACAGAGAGGAAGATAGAGAGAGACAGAAAGAGAGAGAGGAGACAGAGACAGAGAGAGGAGACTGAGCTGTCCCTCAGGTCCCAGGATGCCCAGATGTGGCCCAAAGCCTCTCTGGGACCATGCCAAGGATAGCGCCTTCCCTCTGAGACAACCTTCCATCTACTTTGTCCGTATCTTGTATCTACCCAGTTTTTACACATCGTCTCCCTCATAAAAGCTCTTTGGGGGCGGAGGCTCTTTTTGCCTTTCTTTATAGATCCTCGGCACGTAGCGGAGCAAGGCCCATAGTGAGGGACGGAGATAGGGGCGAGAGCTGTGATTTCATTGGGGTATGGAATACCTGGGTGAGGAAACTCCCTCTGCCAATGTGGGCTAGGACCTCCAAAACTTAAGCATTTTCAAGAATGTTCTAGATCACTGAGAAGGGCAGTGATTAGCTCAGGGTCATGCAACCAGTATGTGTCAGAGGTGAGATTGGAACCCAGGTTTTCCTGGCTTTGAGGTCAACTCTGACCCTCGTCTCATTTTTGTTATTGAGTCTTTTCAGTCGTGCCCAAGTCTCCATGACCCCATTTGGAGTTTTCTTGACAAAGATACTAGAGTGGTTTGCCATTTCCTTCTCCAGCTCATTTTACAGATGAGGAAACTGAGGCAAACAGGGTGAAGTGACTTGCCCAGGGTTACACCAGTAAGTGTCTGAAGCCAGATCTCTCTCACTCTCTCTCTCTCTCTCTCTCTCTCTCTCTCTTTTGAGGTAATTGAGGTTAAGTGACTTGCCCAGGGTCACACACCTAGTAAGTGTCTGAGGCTGGATTTGAACTCAGGTCCTCCTGACTCCAGGCCCAGTACTCTATCCACCTTGCCACCTAGCTGCTCCCCTCTCTTCATACTAAGTACTTAATAAATTCTTGTCAACTGACTAATAGATAGGGAGAGAAGTAGGGGGAGGCAGGCAAAGGTAGGAGGGAAGGAAAAAAGGATCTGTTGGAAGATCATGGAAGAAGCAGCCCAGAAAAGATGACTCACAAGGGCTGACAAGAATGGGGAGGGCGGGGGAAAGAAAGAAAAGAAAAAAAGGAGCAGCTAGGTGGTGCAGTGGATAGTGCACCGGCCCTGGAGTCAGGAGGACCTGAGTTCAAATCTGACCTCAGACACTTGACACTTACTAGCTGTGTGACCCTGGGCAAGTCACTTAACCCCAACTGCCTAGCCCCCCCCCCCACAAAAAATGGGGAGGGGGCTGGAGAGTGATGGAGGAAATGGAGCTTGGAATCATCTCATTGCTCAGAATTCTTTATACCTGGGGCAATCGTGCCTGAGTGTACCTGGGACAAGCGGCTGAAAAGGACCCCTCAGTGGAAGGCTGCAGCAGCCAGGATGCTACCCGTGGCAGGGAGATGGAGTCCATATGGACACACCTGGTTTTTTTTTTTCATTAATTTATTTTGATTTGTCAACAATCACTTCCATATGCTTTAGAGTTTAAATTTTTTCTCCCCCTTCCTCCCCACCACCCTCCCCAAGACGGTGCACAATCGGATAGAGGCTATACATTTACATTCATATTAAACATATTTTCACATTAGTGATGTTGTAAGTAGAAATTAAAACCAATAGGAGGAACCACCAGAAAGAGGAAACAAAACTCAACAGAAGAGAAAAAAAATAACAATTCAGCTTCCATAGTTCTTTCTTTGGGTGTGGATAGCATTTTCCATCATGAGGCCTCTGGAGATGTCTTAGATCCTTGTATTGCCAGGAAGGGTTAAGTTTATCCATATTAGCCATCGCACAACGTGGCTGTTACTACATGAACATTCTCTTGGTTCCGCTCTCTTCACTCAGCATCAGTTCATACAGGTCTTTCCAGGTTTTTCTGAAGCCTGCCTGCTCATCATTTCTTATAACACGATAGTGTTCCATCACATTCATATACCACATCTTGCTCAGCCATTCCCCAACTGATGGGCATCCCCTCAATGTCCAATTCTTTGCCACCACAAAGAGAGCTGCTATGAATATCTTTGTACATGTAGGACGGACACACTTGTTTGAAGTGCCCATAGCAGGGCAGGGCAGGGCAGGGTGGAGATGAAGACACTCACTGCTGCTCTGGTTGTGTTCCATCTTTAACTCAGGATTCCTGCCAGCTGGGTGCTAAGCTCTGTTGTTTCTATACTGCCAAATGTTCAATGCCCTCTAAATTCAGCACCCTGGGGCAGAGCCCGGATCGCCCCACCTTAGTTATGGCTCTGAGGGGGAGGAATGGTTAAATGGATGGGCAGATGAGAGCTAGAGGAAGACAAGCATGTGAGGGAAGTGGACACAACCGTCCGAAGGGAAGCTTCTCCAGGGCAGGGACTGTTTGGAGTTTTGGGTCTCCCCATTCCCAGTGCCCAGCAGAGTGCCTGGCAGTTTGAGGAGTGCTTGGTGAATTGGATTCTGCATGTGAACGTGTTTTTCTGTCTGTCTGTGCCTCTACCTGTCTGTCTCTCTCTCGTTGTCTCTCTGTGTCTCTGTCTTTGTCTCTCTTTCTCTGTCTCTTCTGTCTATCTCTGCCTCTGATTCTCTCTCTCTGTCTCTGTCTTTGTCTCTCTCTGTCTCTTCTTTCTGTCTATCTCTGTCCCTGTAATTCTCTCTGTCTGTCTCTGTGTCTCTCTCTGTATCTCTCCCTGTCTTTGTGATTTTCTGTCTCTATCTTTGTCTCTGTCTCTCTGTCTTTGTCTCTCTCTCTATCTCTGTCTGTCTGTTGGTCTATCTCTGTCTCTGTGATTCTCTCTGTCTGTCTCTCTGTCTCTGTCTCTGTCTTTCTGTCTACCTCTGTCCCTATAATTCTCTCTGTGTCTCTGTCTATCTCTGTCTCTGTGATTCTCTCTGTCTCTGTCTTTCTGTCTGTCTCTGTCTCTTTGTCTCTCTTTCTGTCTCTGTGATTCTGTCTTTGTCTCTCCCTTTGTCTGTCTCTGCGATTCTCTCTGTCTCTGTCTTTGTTTCTCTGTCCCTGACTTCTCTCATGTGATATGACTTCAATGGACCTGACCGTATAAGGTTTCAGCAGCAGTCCATTAGAAGCAGGAGCACTTCCCCTGAACGTCCCCTGCCCCATTCTCTCCGCCCTCCCCCAGCCCACATGTAAGCGGCACCACCCAGGTTCTGCTGGGCCCTTGGGTAAGAAAGATGTGGACGACAAACAGGACCCTGCGGAGAATCATTCAGTTCAATGTAACCCATCGTATGCAAGGTGCTGTGCTCGGGAGCATGTTATACAAAACCACAGGATCTGCCCTCCAGGAGCTTACATTCCACTGGGAGAAATAGCATGTTCCCCAAATCAGAGGCAGCTGGGGAAACACGTAATAAATCATTGTTGTAGGGGCAGCTAGGTGGTACAGTGGATAGAGCACCGGCCTTGAAGTCAGGAGGGCCTGAGTTCAAATCCGGCCTCAGACCAAACACTTGACACGTACTAGCTGTGTGACCCTGGGCAAGTCACTTAACTCCAATTGCCTAATTAAAAAAAAAAAAAAAGAATCATTGTTGTTGTTGCTGTTGGAGGCGGCTAGGGGGCACCACAGTGCTTAGAGCGCTGGGCCTGGAGTCAGGAAGACCTGAATTCAGATTCGACCTCAGACACTTTCTAGCTGTGTGACCTTGGGCAAGTATTCCACCTCTTCCTGTCCCTGTTTCCTCATCTGTAAAATGGGGATAATAATGGCACCTGCCACTCAGAATTATTGGATTGAATGAGATAATATTTGTAAAGGGCTTAGCACAGTGCCTGGCACACTGTAGGCACTAAATAAATGCTTCTTTCCCCTATTTCCATGGTACTTTATAGTTTAATATTTAAACTTTTCATTGATTTGTTTTTTCATCACTCTCATTTCCCTCTCTCTCCCCTACTAGTGAACCATCCCTTGACCAAAGTATAAAAAGATAGCAGGGAAAAGAAAAGCAAAGGTAGCCAATATATCAAGTGAGGTGTCGTGGTCCACCCCCATAGCACCCCACATCCATGAAGAAGAAGGGGGGTGCATTTACTCATCTCTTCTGCGAGGTCAAGTTGGGTCATTTTGAATTTAAGATGCATGGAGTACTTTTGCTCACAATGGCCCCATGAGTTAGGAAACACAGGCATGATGGTTTCCATTGTACAGATGAGGAAACTGAGGCTCAGAGAGGTTAAGTGAAGCAATATTCTATAGTGAAAAGAGCCCTAGATTTGACATCAGATTTAGTTTTGAATCCCCACTTCCCTACTGCCTCCTAGTGTGACCCTGGGCAAATTACTCTCTCTAAGTCTCAGTTTCCCCATCTGTAAAATGAAGAACCTGGTTATCAGCTATTTGGCCCCAATGACCTCTCCAAGGTCACACAACCTGAATGTGACAGGGGACAGAGGCTGCCTCCCCAGCCCTCACCAGCCAGGGAGACTCAGGGACCTGCTCCTTCTCACTCACAAATGGCCTCTGTCACCCCCTTCCCTCAGGCCTGAGCCTCTCAGAGGGTATCAAAGGAGCCCGCAGCCACTCCACCGAAGGCAGAGGGGATTCCTAGTGCTCTGACTCTCTTTGGGGGGCCTGCTAATAGCTCCCCCAGTGACAGCCTCTGTCCATCCGTCAGCTTGAGGCCCAGTGGCCTCATTAACCCCTGACCCTGGCTTCTTTTCATCCGCTTCCTTCCTTCACTCTGGTCTGGGGCTGGGGGTAAAGGAAGGAGAGAGATGGAGGATGTGGAACAGCCTTTCTGTAAGAGAGAGGGATAAATAAAGGGCAGGAAGTGGGGAGGCTGCAGGGGAAGGATAGAGGGGACCGAAAAGTGGAATAATCCAGCCCCATGGGCTGCGTGACAGGACCCCTGTCCCTGGGCAGGCTCCTCGCCCTCTTCGGGCTGGGCCAAGGGAGTTGGCAGCTTCCTATCCACTGAGCCAGAGAAGGGGAGCTCTCCCCTGGCAGGACTGTTGGGCAAAGATCCTCGGGTTTAGGGTCTACAGACAGACCTGGGTTCAAACCTCAGTTCTGTTGCTTACTAGCTGTGGGGTCGCTTAAGCTTGCTCAGCCTCAGTTTCCTCATCTATCCCCTCCCCCAAATTGAAATCCTATGATCTATTCCCTGCCGTCGGTGGAGTCTGAGCTGGGGAAGGGGCGGGGGCATAGCTGAGAGATGGATGAGACCCTAAACAATGGGGTACTGTCCCTCAGCAAATGTCCCCCGGGGACGGAGCTCAAATACCACACTCCCCCATCCCAGCTCCCATCCCTTGCTGGGAGGCTTCCATCCGCTTTCATCACTGACCTTCAGGGCAGAGGCTTGGGAGGAGGGAAGGGTCAAGGGGTCAAGCCAATGACACGCCAAGCTCAGCCCGAAATAGAGACGGGGAAAGGGGACTGGCCCCATTGACTCTCCTGTCTTAGCCCGTCTCTGAAAAGCAACGGGCTGGGCAATTGTGGCATCCCTGTTTTGTGAGGGAAGGACCCTCGAAGGAGGCCACACTGGTTGTGGGGTTAACTGGAAACAGGCAAATCCCCATGTCCAGTGCCCAGGGTCTGACATGTAGTGGGAACTTAATGTTTGTTGAGTGAATGGCTGACTGACTGACTGACTACATGAGTGAATGCATAGCTTTTTATTAAGTGCCTACTATGTGCAGGAATGATAGCAACTGAGATCAGAAAGAGGGAAAACCACACAGATTCCCTTTTCTCAAGCCCTGACAGGTTAATGAGACAAGGATATAAGCATAGATGAGAATAACTCCAATGAAGGCAGACTCTAGAATTAGGGCTGGAAGGGACCCAGGTGAGGTGTTCTGAGGCCTTGGAGGAGGGAGGGCTCATGTAGCGGAGTCAGGGAAGGCTGCCCAGAGGAGGTGCCTCTGAGCTGGGCCTTGAAGGCAAGGAAGACCTAGGGACCCTATTCCAGGAATGGAGGATTTCACTTCATTTCCCACCAGGCTGCACCATCTGACTCCTCCATCACGCATCCTCTTTACCCTGGATCCTCAGTTTTAGCCCTGGAACTCACACCTCAGGAGCACCCACTGCCTCTAGGGCTCCTCTCTCTGATCCGAGGTTGGGGGACCCCTCCAAGAACCTCTGTTCAGGTAGGGCATCTAGGGCAGCCATCTCATCTCCCACTGGGCCACTGCAGTCCTCTGGATTTCTCCATCAAGCCCCCCCCAACACACACACACACACACACACACACACACACACACACACACACACA
>NW_020943070.1:3522595-3565415 GCF_900497805.2 Vombatus ursinus | reverse complement strand
ACACACACACACACACACACACACACACACACACACACACACACACACACGGGGTACCTTCCCCTCCCCTTTTCCATTTGCCTTCTCCGTCAGAATGTAAGCTCCTTAAGGGCAGGGACATAGTAAGCACTTAATAAGTGTTTTTTGACTGGTTAGTGGACGCTAGTGTGAGCAGGGAGAAGCCAGAAGGACGGTGGCAATGGGGAATAGTCAGAAACTGGACGGGCCAGTCCCCAGGAGGCCAGGCTACTGCACAGACCCCCTACGTCACCTGCCAATGGCCACCTAGCCCCCCTGTCCATGGTTCTGAGGCTGCAAACCTAAACGCCTACCAAGATGCTGGTATCCTTGGTAGGAATGGAATTAGGGAAGAGGGGCGGGTTTCGGGGATTACGATGAAATAGGAAGTTTGTCCTCTTATGCACTTAACACGTCCATGAACATGTATTACCTGTTCCATTAAACTGAAAACTTCATAAGATTGCGGACTACATTTTATCTACATTTTCCACCTCCTCCAGTGTCTGGAGCAGGGGCTCTCCCAGGTGCTGAATCAATGACTTGACCGAGAAAGATGTCAACATACAATCTTCTTTTTACTGTTCTTTTTGCATACAGAAATTCTCACGTTAATTGGTGTTTGTCAAGTGTGGAATAACAAAAAATAAAATTATTTAAAATCGTTTAAAAAAGAAAATAAAGGAGTTGGGCTGAAAGAAAAAACTATGATGAAGGGGGTGTATGCAAAGGATCTTGTTAGCTTTCTGGTTTTTCTGAGGTTGCCTAGTAGGGGAGATCAGAGGATCATGCTCTAGAAGGGCAGGAGAGGACCTCAGATGCCATCTAGACCAAGCCCTCGTTTTACAAAGGAGGAAACTGAGGCTTAGGGAGGGGAGTGACTTGGCAAGGTCATGCAGGTAGGAAGCATCAGACAGGATTGAAACTCGGGTCCTCTGATGCCACCACATCACGCAGATGCTAATTGGCTTCTCTCACATTTCACTGTGCAGGTCACGCCTTTGGTGACCACTGTCCATGCTGCATGGGAAGATGGTTCTCACCATCCCTAACCAGATCTGGTAACACCCCTTTGTGCTGGTGAAGGGATCCCAGCTGTGACATTTCCCCTAGCGCCCACAAGGTGGCAGCATTTCCCCAGGAATGAAGGGTGCTCCTGCAAAGCCTTTGCTTGCCTCAAGGGAGCCAGCCTATCTCTGAGACCTGGGTGAGTGCAAGCTTTGTTGTCCTGGACTCCAAGGGAGCCCCAGAAGTAGTGAGCCTCAAAGACAGAGCCCAGAGCACTGACAATGCCATCTAGCAATTTAATCAGATTAGCAAAGTAAACAGGAGAGGCGGTGCTGCATAGTGGATAGAGAGCCGGCCTCAGAATCAGAAACACCTGGGTTCAAATGCTGCCTTTGACACATACTGGCTGTGAGACCTTGTGCCTAGGGAGCTCTCCAAGATAAGTTGCAGAGCAGGTGCGTTACCTGCATTAGTGGAGGGAGCTTCCTCATACCTCAGATATTAAAAATAAATAAACATTTCTTGAATACTCACTTCTGAGCAATGTACCAGGAAGTACAGTATAAATCCTGTTATCAAGGTAGTTGCAGCTGGATGGCGCCATAGTGCACAGAGCTCTGGGCTTGAAGTCAAGAAGACTCATCTTCAGGAGTTCCAATCTGGCCTCAGGCACTTCCTAGCTGTGTGACCCTAGGCAAGTCACTTGGTTTGCCTCAGTTTCTTTATCTGTAAAATGAGCTGGAGAAGGAAATAGCAAACCACTCCAGGATCTTTGCCAAGAAACCCCCAAATGGGGTCATGAAGAGTTGGACAGGACTGAAACAACTCAAGAGTGCGGCGGAAGCACAGAAAGGAATGGTTGGGCCATGTAGGCTTTCTTGTTATTCCTCCCACATGCTCCCCCATCTCCCGCTTCTGTAACTTTGTCCCGGCTGCTACTCAGAGCTGGAACGCACTCCCTCCCTTGTCTCCTGAAAACTCTGTTCAAGCACCCCTCCAGCAGGAGACATTTTGAGGAAGACGAGAAAGAAAGCCTTCCCTCATTGAGAAAGAACGTTGACAAGATTCTGCTGATTCAGACTGAGGTGGTGACGTTCTGAATGTGCAGGGGCTTGAAGGCGACTCACTTAAGACCTTTCGTTTATCTGGTGACTTGATACTACATAGAAATGTGGAGAAATGGGAACTGGCTAGAAGACAGACCATAGGGCTCTGGTGGTCATTGTTCAGGCAGCAGGCAAAGTAGACACCTCCATCATTTAGACTTCCCTCCGTGAATCAGACAGATTCAGATTTGCAGAAATCTCAAAGATCCCCTTGGATCTCTTGGAAAGGGAAACATAAACAGATATACATCGAAGAATAACATTAAGTTTAGGCAGGGGTGTCCTTGTAAATTATTAACAACGAAGGCTCTTAAAACTGTAGCGAGGATACACTTAGATTTAATCTGCATTAACACTTTCTCCACTTTAGTAAGTTTAGACAGTCAATAAAACAAATTCCAACTCTGATTTGTAGTGGTTGCTGATTTATGAGGTGTAAATGCTCACAATGAAACTTAAACAATCAGATCTGGGTGACGCTGACCCTTGAATAGGTCATACAGGTTTTATACAAGGCAGATGGGGGGGGAGGAGTGAGACCTACCTTCAGACCAATATGGTGTATTTTTTTTATTGTGTAAAAAGTTTAAAATTTTTTCTTCCTTTAAATTTTCAGGCTCTTATACTACATTGGGAATCAGGGCACATGTTCTTTTTTTTTTTTTAAACCAAAAGTTCAAGAAATTACATATTCTTTCAACAACTGAAGCTGAAGAGTTCAATAATTAATAAAAAATTAAAATCCTTTATGTTTATCATGAAACATATTCTTGTTATGAATTGTAACTTTTTACTAACTTGACTCATTTTTTATTTATTAGTTTTCATTTTTATCTTCATTCACAGTAAAGGCTATTTTAAATAAGACTAGATTGAGGGAATAGGCCGCTAGGTGGCGCAGTGGAGAGAAAGTTGGATTCAGAGTCAAGATTGATATTAGTCCTTTGTTCTCCAAGAGGACCACGACATCAGGAAGAAAATGTCATGACTTGCAAGTGAATTGGATTTAAGTGAGGCAGGGCTGTGCAGTCACCAGCCTCACTGTCTCCTCTGGAGCCATCTGGGTCCAGTGGGGAGATATAAACCCCGGATGACCGGAGATGGCCCCTTAGAGTCAAGAAGATCTGAGTTCAAATTTGACCTCAGACACTTAATAGTTATGTGACCTCGGGCAAGTCACTCAGCCTGTTTGCCTCAGTTTCCTAAACTGTAAAGGGAATAAGTGAATGAGTGCCTACCTTAGGGTTGTGAAAATTAAATGAGATAATGTATGCAGAAGCATGAGTTACTTCATAGAATGTCAGGCCTAAAAAAGCCCTTAGAGATAAGCTAGGCTGAATCATTAAAAAGATGGTTAATAACGTCTAGATATGGAAATAGCGATTCCCAAGAGCCAGCATGGCTTTACCAATGGGTCATGCCAACCTAACCCCATTTCTTCTTTCTCTCTCTCTCTCTTTTTTTTTTTAAAGGCAATTAGGGGTAAGTGATTTGCCCCGGGTCACACAGTTAGTAAGTGTCAAGTGTTTGGTCTGAGGCCAGACTTGAACTCAGGTCCTCCTGACTTCAGGGCCAGTGCTCTATCCACTACGCCACCCAGCTGCCCCCCATTTCTTCTTTTGACAGAGGTACTAGACTCCTGATTCTGGGAAAGAGATGCAATAGGTAGTTCACCTACATTTCAGGAATGCATGTAATAATTCTCTCCTGCTATTCTTCAGGCCAAGTCGGAAAGGGCGAGTTTGGGATTGGTTGACTGGCCAGACCCAGTGTAGTCATTCCGGTTCAGTGTCAACTTGGAAGGTTTCCCAGTGCCTGGCCCTGTCCTGTCATTTACTCCTTTAGTTAATAACTTGGATAAAGGAACAGATGGCATGCTTATCAAATTTGCTGATTACGCCAAACTAAAATAATTAACACATTAGATTACAGTCAGGTTCAAAAGGACTTTGACCAGATAGAACACAGGGCCAAATCAAATGCAATGAAAATGAATAGAAGTAAAGGTGAAATCTTCCGTGGGCTTAAAAAAAAATCAGCTTCCTAAGTACAATATGGGAGGAGTGGCTGTAGAGCAGTTCCTTTGAAGAAGGTACGTGGGTTTTAGTGGACCGCGACCTGAACACCAGCATAGCATGACACCGCACCTGAGAAAGCTAATGTGATCACAGGCGTTATCGAGAGGCAGCGTCCGGGTCAAAGAGACGACAGTCCTGGCGTACTCTGCCCGAATAGGCTCAGTTCAGGTGCCACATTTGAGCATCCAGAGGAGGGTGACCAGATGAGGCCTGCAGTTCATGCTATATTTGGATGACGTGAAGGAACTGGGAAAGTTTATTTACGTGGAAAACTTGGATGTGACAACAATCTACTGAGGCAGGCATGTGGAAGAAGTTTATTTTCTTCTGCTTGGCCCCAGATGCATTCTACAGTCCAGCCAAACCGGATTTCTTGGCTTTTCCTCACACACTTTTTATTTCCTATCTCCGTGCCTTTGCACTGGCCGAAGCTTACGCCTGGAATGCGCTCCCTCCTCACTTAAAATCTTCGACTCCCTAATATCCTTCAAATTCCTGTTCAAGGGCTGCGCTCAGCGCGAAGCTTTTCCTGATCCCCTTTCCCACGTGCCAGTGCCTGCCTCTGTGAAAATCTTGTAAGAACTAGTATGTGCAAAGACATCCTGCCACAGTGGATGGAGGTTTGGCTGTGAAGCCAAGAAGTGGATTCAGGTCCTCCCTCCGACACCCGTGGGTGGCTTCACCAGAGAGCTTCACTGAACCACTCAATGCTCTCTCCTCTGTGATTCTAAGTTTCAGAGTTTCTTCACCTGTGAGCTCCCCATAGCAGGGCTGCCAATGAAGCTTCAGATTAAGATCGAATTGGGGGTAATGTTGAATAAAAATACAACCTAATGTTAATCTGTGGGCTTTTTCAATCAGTATGTGGCTGCATTGGTGTCTCTATGTTTGACAGTACTAGCCCCTATCTTTATATACTGCGAAGACCAGGCGCTGGGTGCCCCGATGGAGCACTGGGGCCTTTCCTGTTTGTCTCTGTACCCCTGGCGGCCATCCCGCTGCCCAGGTGGTCCACTGCCTGTGCAACTGTTGGGAGGGTTCCAGCTAAGCAGCCACTGGCTTGATGGGAAGAGAAACCTCCTCCTAGAGCCAGCCCGAGGTGGGAAGGGGCTGCTTTGGGAGGTCGAAGTTGGAGGTCACAGACGAGATGCTCCATCACCTTTTCTGATAAAGTTTGAATTCAAAGCCCCATTTTAGAGATGAGAAAACTGAGGCCCAGAGGTGAAAAATGACCGGGATCTCTCCCTACACCCCCACCTCGGTCCGGGGTCTCTCCCCGCGGCCCCCCCCACCTCGTGCGGGGGTCTCTCCCTGCGCCCCTCCCACCCCGGGGCTCGGGGTGTGGGGGGGGCATCTTTCCAGGTCCCTCCCACCCCCGTCAGCCAAGCTCTCCGGCCGGCTCCGCCACCGCCCCGCGGTTGCACAATGGGGGGCGCGCCGGCTGACCTCGCGCGCCCTCCCCCCGGGGGGTACAGTGACGGGAGCAGGCCGGCGGACACCGAGGCTGCACGAGGACACGACCCCAGGGCACCCGCACTAAACCTTTGGGAGCGCATAAAGATGCCCGTGTCCCGCAGGACCGGGTGCAAAGACGGCGGGCGGAGCCATGCCTCTCTGACCCAATCACTGGCTTCCATGGTCCGCCGGTCTCCACGGCGACGCGGAGCTCCCGCCCCCACGTCCTCTCCCTTAAGCGCCAGGGAAGCTCGAGAGGAAACCGGAAATAAGCAGGGCAGGAGGCGGAGGAAGTGCTGGAATGAAGGGGACGGGACTTCCGGCTCCTCCCGGGAAGTGACGCAACAGCCGCGGCCTCAGGCAGGTAGAGCGGCTGGTGAGTCCGAGTGCCAACGCGGCCCGAACCCGGCCCGGGCCCCGGGGCGGCCGCCGCTTCCGGGGACAGGCCCCCGGGGGCGGGCGGCGGGGGCAGTGAGCTTCCTGTTTGGCAAAAGGAGGCAGAGGTCCGAGTTCATCATCTCCGACGCGGTAAGAAAAGGGGCTCCGCCCCCGCGCTCTGACGAAATAAGGGCGGGACTTGAGGGCGAAGGGGCGGGGCGTCCATGTATTGGCAGGTGAGGGTTAGAACGTAAGGCGCGAGCGGGGGCGGAGCTTGTGGCCGGAGGGGAGGGGTCACGGGGCGGGGCTTCAGTGAGGGGCGGGGCCGACTGATTGATGGGGAGAGGGCGGAGTATAGAACCCAGGGGGAGAAACTTGCAGGGGCGGGGCCTTAAGGGGCGGTGCTTAGGAATAGAGGGCTGGAACTGAGAGGGGAGGGGACCTGGGATGGTTGGGTGGGGCTAAAGGAGGGCTGGGATCCACCTCCTCCTGCCCATTGACACCTGCTCTGAGGTTGGGAGGGTGGGTGTGGCAGTTTAGGAGGGAAGGGGGAAGTGGATGCTTCCCGGACCCAAGTTCAAATCCTGCCTCACAGCCTGTCTTAACTTCTGCCTCAGTTTCCTCCACTGTACAGTGGGGATAGCAGTAGCACCTCCCTCGGAAGGCGAGCGCAGTGCCTGGCACGTTGTAGATGCTGGATAAAATGCTTATCCCTTCCTTCTCCCCCATTTACAGAGCTTGATCTCTCCCCAAAAGCCTAGCGTAGTGCTGTGCACACTACAGGCGCTTAATAAATGTTCTTTGCATTGGGCACCATTCCCTAGCTCCAGGCCTGGGGAGGAGCCAGGGACAGAAGCTCCATCACGCTTCTGATCATGACATGGGGGATCCTGGAATGTTCGTAGAGTGGGGGAGGGGTGCTAAGGGCCGGGTTCATTGCCATGGGAGATTGGGACAGCCAGGACCTGCCCCAGGTTGAGTAAGAGCACTAGATTTTCATCGTGGTTCTGATGGCCTTATGCCCTGGTCAAGTCTTAGCCTCTGTTTCCTCATCTATAAAATGGGAGTGATTAAAAAATACTTCTATATAATTACTATTATTATAAGTTTCCAAGCTTTTTGAGGAAGGTCGCGTGCAGTGCAAATCACAGAGTGAAGATTTAAAAGCAGGGCCTCTAGATTCCAAATCCAGCACTTTTCAGTGCCTGGTGTCGGACATGTGGTAGGGGCCTGATAAGTGCTTTGCTTACTTACCACTCTCCCATACTTACATACCCACTCCTACCTCCAGCTTGACAAGTCATTTAACATTTCTGAACTCATCAGTAAAATAAGGTGCTTGGACTAGATTCTAGTCACTCGAAGTGACTCTGAAGTCCATTTCCTCTGGAAATCATCTTAAATAAAGTTGTGCAGGAAGGAAGGGGCTGGAATAGGCCACACACAGACAGATGTGATGAGAAGGGAAGGGGCTGTGACGTCTCTTCTCCAGTCACGGGGCTGATCTGGGTATTCCTCCTTCCCCACCCGGCCCTCCAGGGAGGGTGAGGAGCCAGGACCTACAGCAGGTACTGGAGAGAGAAAAGGGACAGGATATTAGGACCTTCTTCCATCATCCCTGGCGCTCTCTGACATCTTTGTCCTCCTTCCCATGCAGGACTGGACAATTGGTCTTCGAGGCCAGCCTGTCGCAAACCTTGGAATCATGTTTGCTGACATGGATTATGACATTGAGGAGGATAAGCTGTGAGTATCCCTAAAGAGCACTTTCTTCTAGGATTTGAGAGGTGATGGAAAGTTCTGGGCACCCCAGAAGGGGGCAAGCAGGGTGGGGAGGGGCCTGGTCAAAGGAAGGGACACGTGCAGCCTGGAGACCAGAAGGCCCGGAAGCCGGGCCAGCTTTCTTCACATCTGAAGGGCTGTTATTCGGGGGAGGTGTTGGATTGGTTTTATTTGGCCCCAGAGGGCAGCACCAGCAGCGGTGGGGCAAAAAATTGAGAGAAGTCACTTTGGGTTTGAGGTCAGGGGAAGCCAGCTGACAATTCAGCTTGTCCAGAAGTGGGCCAGGCTGCCTGCGAGTGATGTGGGGACTCACTCCTTGGAGGTCTCCCGGTAGAGGCTGCAAGGCCGGACTCTCTTTAGGTATGGCTTAGAGGAGGACGCCTCTGAGGTCCCTGGGTCCTGGACCCTGGAGAGCCCCAGAATGTCCCCGGCGTGGCTCTGGGCCAGGGCTCTAGCACAGTCCTCCCAGATCCCTTAGTGTTCCTTGTGGCCATCGGCATGGAATAGATCTCACGTGGAATGCTTGGAGGGGAAAGGCAGGGCACTGGAGGCAGACACGTCCCCCATGTGTCGTGCTCTCGGATGAGCACTTCAGTGTCCTTGCAGGCCTGCAGGAGCAGTAGCGTGACAGCCGCTCTTCCGTCTTGTTGCTGCTATTCTGTCATTTCGGTCCTGTCCGACTCTCCATGACCCCATTTGGGGTTTTCTTGGCAGAGATACTGCAATGGTTTGCCATTTCCTTCTCCAGCTCATTTTACAGATGAGGAAACTGAGGCAAACAGGGTGAGGTGACTTGCCTAGGGTCACATAGCTACTAAGTGTCTGAGGCAGGATTTGAACTCGGGAATCCAGACCCAGCACTCTGCATTTTGGCGCCACCTAGCTGCCCTCTTATCCCATATTACAGATGAGAAAACCAAGTCTGAGAGGAGGTTACACGTCCTGCCTGCCCAACATCCCTTCCCTCCCATCTATTGCGTATATAGGGCAGGATTTCCATCGAGCTCTCCTGCCCCTCAGTCCCACGTCCTTATCCCTGGCATCTCACTGCCAGCTTGGCTTAGCCAAAGTGCCAGGTTTGGGGTCTGCTTACTCCCCAGTGCGCCTTCTCTGGGCCTCATCTTCCTCCTCATACAGCAGAGGTGGGGTAGATGATCTTTGCTAACTCGAAATCTTTTTTTAAAAGTATATTTTTATTTATCTCATTAACTATTTCTCAATTCCATGTAAAAAACATTTTAACATTCATTTAAGAGAAAGTTAGAGTTCCAACTTCTCTCCCTCCCCCCCCCCCCCCCCCCCCCTGAGAAGGCAAGATCTCTCTATATATATGCGCTTTATCCCTGTGACCTCGTGCAGAATGTGTTTCCGTAGAAGAAAACACGCACACGGTAGGAAAGATAAAGAAAGGAAGAAAAGCCTGCTTCCGGTGTGCTCATCTGGAGACCGAGAGCATCCTTTCCCCGGGGAGTGGTCTCGCCTCTTTGTCTTGCTCTGCGTCTGCCTCTGCCCCCAGGAGGAGCCAGGGTCTTCTGGGTGAGCTGGAGCCGAGCTGCTCGCCTTCCCCTGGAGGCACCGGGCCCGTCTGGGGGCCCGGCTGGACGCCCCCCCCCCCAGGGCTGTGTCTGGCTCTCCAGGCGGCCCCAGGTGGGCACCGGTCCTGGTGTGAGGAGAGGAAGCGGCCTGTGACCTCAGAGGTTGTGCTTCCAAGCTCTGCACAGGTCGTTTCTCTAGAGAATGGAAGCTTCCTGAGGGCTCAGAGTCCAGCACACAGTTGGTGCTTACAAAGCCCTTGGTGATTGAGGCGCCTTTTTATCCTTAGTAATGACTTGCATTGCTGTTGTCCTCTAACATCCCCAGAGTGATTTTCTGAGGGGAGCAGAGCAGGAAGCGTTTCCCCCATTTTACTGAGAGATTCAGTGACTTGCCCAGGGTCCCTCAGTCCTTGTGCCTAGGAGCTAGGACTAGAACCCAGGACCTGTGAGGCATGAGGCCCCAGCCCCATCCGCGGGTGAGTCCAGATCCTTACCCATTGACTTTTGAAACCTTACTTGGGCATCTGGACTTGGAATTGGGAAGACCTGAGTTTGAATCCTCCTTCAGGCCCTTACCAGGTATGTTTGTGACCCCAGGCAAGTCACTTAACCTCTGCGAGCCGAGCCTCAGTTTCCTTCTCGGTAAGATGGAGATAGCACTTCAGCCACAACCAGACCCTATGTCCCCAAGGTTCAGATGGAGTCCTCCTGGGGAGGACATCAATTCCGACATATCTCCCCTCCTCCCTTGCCTCCCCCGTCAGCATCTTGGATTCTCAGCATGTTCCAATCCCTCGTGAGGTTTAGGAGCAATCCTCGAAATCTTGTCTGAGCCCCTGAACTAGGCTGAGCTCCGTGGAGCCAGGTACTGTCTTTGCAGCCTTAATGTTACCAAGTATAGGGCACAGTATATCCGAGTGGCCTGAAACGCGATTATTTATTGTTTGTTTATTGTTTATTATTATTATGCCTGTCATGTCTCTATTGGCTCAGGGTAGGTCTGTAGAACCAGGAGGTGGTCGCTTAAGGCTGGCAGTGGTGGCCAGACTGGCCTCACTCAGGCCCCTGCATCTCCCCCGACCCTGGGCTGTTTCTCCTGCCTGGAATGCCCTCAGTCCTCCCCCTCAGCCCCCAGCAGCTGCCTGTGCCCTGCCTTGTCCTGTCTGCGGTGATGGAGGCCCTTGTTGTCTGCCCTGTGAGCACGCAGGCTTTGTGAGGTCGGGGCCCATTTCAGTCTTGGGGCTTGTATCCCCAGGGCCGGGCACAGGGCCTGGCACAGGGTAGACACTTCACAAATGCCTGGTGATTGATCGATCGATCGATAGTTGGCCAGCCCTCATCAAGCATTTACTCGGCACTTACTCTGGGCTGGAGGGTCGGAGAGGACAAAGATGAATCATATTAACATCTCACGTTGCCATGGGATTTTAAGATTAACACAGTCTTTCACTCACAACAGCTTTTTGAGGTGGGTGGCACAAGGGGGTCATCTCCATTTCAGAGTGGGGCTCTGAGGTTCAGAAGTGCAGAAGTGGCCCGAGACCGCCCGGGTAGTGTCAGAGGGAGAGCCAGAAGCCAGGTCTCCTGACTCCCCGGCCCAGAGCTCATTCCATTAGGTTGTACCGAGGCTCCTCCACCACTGCCTGGTCCTTGCTTTGGTCTGGCAGTGAGTGAGATTGGTGTTGCTTTGCTGTTGGCCGCATGCGGAACGGATAAGGCCTTGACATGGGAGGCTTCGAGGAGCCTCTGGTTCAGTGGAAGTGAGGAAACCAGCCAGAAGCCAAGGATGCCGTCATGCGGGAGCAGGGAAGAGCACCCAGCTCCCCTGTCCCTCGTTGGCACGCGTAGGCCATTCTTCCTCTCTAGACCGTGGCTTTTTCATCTCTAAAATGGGGCTAGCTAAATCCTTGCCTCACCTGTGTCGGTCCCATGACCTGGTAGATAGAAAAGCCCTTTGTCACCTGAGCCTCCTTGTAGAGCCGTGTGGCGCTGTCTTCACGGTCTTCATGGAAGGGTTAGAAGAGAGGATGTTCTGGGCGGGGGGAGTCTCTCCGCTGGCCTCCCCTGTGCCCCCCCTCCTTCCTCTCCTCTGCTATCAGGTGCCTGTGGCTTTGGCGGATTCTTCCCCACCCCTTGTCTTCTGGCTCCTTCCTGCCCTTACCACCTTTTCCTTCCCTGTGCTCTAGCGGCATCCCCACAGTTCCTGGGACCGTGACGCTGCAGAAGGATTCGCAGAACCTGATCGGGATCAGCATTGGGGGAGGGGCTTTGTACTGCCCCTGCCTCTACATTGTCCAGGTATGGGGGCCTGGCAGTGGGGAGAGAGGGGGGCTTCTTGGGGTCCCCTAAAGGAGGGGAGCCATCTTCAACCTTGGGCAACCATGAGGAAGGGCTCATTTGGTAATGATTGAGAATGATTCTTTCTTGCTCAAGACCTTTTTCCTGCCTCAGATTCCCAATCCCCCCAAGCATTTTGTAAGTGCTGAACCAGGTTACCCACAGGACCCAGAGACGCGGATTGACAGTGGGCCACTCATACTCTCTCCCCTTGTTCTCCTCCTGACCCAGGCCACGTGCTGGCAGATGCCCCCCTTGAGGAGGGTCTCTCCTGGCGTGCCACGGGCATCTGCCTTTGGGGATACGATGGGCAGCATTGGGAATCAGTGGTTTGATTGAAGGCAGCTCAGGTGACGTGCTGGGCAGATTCATAGATGGCAAAAGCTGAACGCCTGGAAGAAGGGAGGGGCCGGATGGCCAGGGGTGTTGTGGGGGGTGGCGGCTTCTGGGATCCTTGGCGCTGTGGCTGGTGGCCCCAAAGCTGTCACAGACCTGCAGCAGTTGGCTGAAATGAACCATGTGACATATGATCGGGACAGATGGAAAGCTGTACACCCAGGATCCAAGTAGTCAACTTTACAGCGCCAGGACTGGGGAGCCTTACTGCCCTGGGAGCTCATTACCAGCCACAGTAGTGTGAGGGGACTGCCCTCCAAAGCTGATTTGTTGTTAGACTGTACAGAAGAAGCCCAGAGGAGGATGGGTGTGGTCCCGTCACTTAGTAAGTGCCACCCACTGGGCAGGTGCTCTAAGCAGAACAGGCCCAGGTCTTGAGGAAGGAGCTCATGTGGTGGGGGTGGGGGGGGGATCACGGAGTGTTGGTGGCTGTTCTCAGAGGCAGATCTGGAAAGTGGGAGGAGCGGCCGGGGACGAGGATGGCAGATGGCATGAGGCCGGATGGCCTGGAGGCAGAGGCATGATGACGGCTCACAGGCCGAAGAGCGAGTTGATGAGATTTTGGGAAGGACGTTGTGTGTTGTGTTGAGAAGGGACGGGACAGAATTCAGAGGCAGGCGTGTCAGAGAAGTTGCAGAATAGCTCAGAGAACAGAAGGCCGATGTTAACTCCTCCCCGTTGTAGCCCTCGGCGCTGCAGTGACCTGCCTCAGTGAGGAGTGAGGTTGGAGTGGGTTTGCTGTGAGAGGAGACGAGGACTTCAGAGGGGCATGGGAAAGGGCCGCCGCCCTTCCCGCTCCCCTCGCTCCCCTGCAGACAGGCCTGCCCCTGCTCCATGGCCGCCACCTCTTTGGTGGGGCTTTCACCTTCTGTAGACAGGGCCAGTCTCATCGCTCTGCCCCACGACTCCCCTTCATGTACGTGAAGACGGCCAGTCTTCCCTCCCGCCCCCAAGCCTCCGCCTTTTCAAAGTAGAGGTGTCCCTAGCTCCTTTAGCCATGCCTCACACGGCACATACTGTTTGCCATTGTGGTAACTGGTCTCTGAATTTTCAATGTCCTTGAAATACGGCGCCCAGAAGTGAACACAGTGTTGCCGGTGTGGCGTCAAATCAAGCTCTTACTTCCTCGTCCTGGGCCTGGTTCTCTAACCCCCACCCGTAGCTATTGGTAGGTAGGGGTAGAGCGTCGGGCCTGGAGTCAGCAATACGTGCATTTAAATCCTGCCTCAGACCCTGACGAGCTGTGTGACCCTGGGCAAATCATCTAACTGCTGTCTGCCTCAGTTTCCCTTTCTGTAAGATGGGTCCCTCCCAGAGTTGTTGTGAGGATCCAGTGAGATAATTGCAGGTCACTTGGCCTGGCATGCAGTAGTCACTATATAAATGTTAGTCTTTATTCACCATCATTATTATTATTTCTTTGTTTTCGTATTCTTTTATCTTGCTTGAGCTTGCAACCCACTAAAAAATCTCCCCCATCTTTGTCACCTGAATGGCTGCCTATCCCGGTTGCCCTCATCCTATTATATGGGTAAAGGTGACTGGGGGCCCAAAGGCAGGACTTGACCTTTCTCCTTTCTGAATTTGATCTTGCTTAGATCCCTTCCTGAGTTCTGGACATTCTGAGATTGGGCAGGGGGCTCTCCCAGAGCCACAGGCGGCGGGGGGAGCAGTGCAGAGCTGCTTGGAATGGGGTGGCAGAGAGTGGCCATCGTCCCCTCTCCTCCTCAGGTTTTCGATAACACCCCTGCAGCCATCGATGGCACTGTCGCGGCTGGCGATGAGATCACTGGCGTCAATGGCAAATCAGTCAAGGGCAAGACCAAAGTGGAGGTGGCCAAGATGATCCAGGTCGTGAAGGTAAGGAAGGGCCAGGGTCAAGGCATCAGGCCTGAGTGGCGGCCACCTGGGGACGTGCCACGCAGAGCCCTCAGCCAGTGGTACCCAACGATGACAAGCACAGCCGGCCTGAAGTCAGCCAGTGATCAGTGGGTGTTGATTGGGTCTTCACTGCTGGACTTTGGGTACAGGCGAGGGGAGATCAGAAACACAGAAAGAGATAAGAACTCACTCACGGTCCTCAGGGGCTCACTCCTGCCTAGGGAACGGGGTGGGGGGGGAGGCTGCAGACCTCCAGTGGGGGCAGAGCTGCCTGAGGCTGGGAGCCTGTGGCCCTCGAGGACCTGGAGGGGCTCCCCGCCCCTGTGCTAGGGCATCCCTTTGTCTGTACAGCCTGGACACCAGTCCCCTGGCTTCTCATTCTGTCCCTCGGTTAGATCACAGGCTCCTTGAGGGCAGGGATTGTTTCATTTTTTTCTCTGTACCAAATCATCAGTAAGCATTTATTAAGGGGTTCTGTATGCCAGGAATGTAGTAAGTGGTTAATAAATGCTCACTGCTTGACCGATTGCTTCTTGACCAAGGGTGGTGGGTGGGTGGTGAGTGGGTGAGCCCCCCAGAACAGGTTATAATGTATTTTCCCCTTCCTTGCCATCCCTGAAGCATGCACCCCTTCTTTTGGGGGTTTACCAAGGGTTTTTACTGCAGTCTCTCTCAGCTCCCTCCCCCCGTCTTCACCCCGTCTTCCCAAGGGGCTCCTGAGTCCTCTGCTCACCTTCCCCCGCATACGGTAGCTCTTGGTGCTGGGAGGAAGCACCATGCCCATTTCATAGATCATCCACCTTCTTGAGACACCAGACCAAGGAAACACGGGTCTGACTGAGCACGTGTAGCCTGGAGTAGAGAAGAGAAGATTGGGGTGGGGTGGGGTGGTGGCATGAGGGCCCTCTTCCAGTGTCTGAAGGGCTGTTGTATAGAAAGACCTGCCCCAGAATCCAGGGAAGTCAGGGAGCATTGACTGAGCACCCCCTGTGTGCCAGGCACCACACTAACACCGAGGACACGAAGAAAGGCAGACAGCCCAGTGCCTGTGCCCCGGGAGCTCCCGCTGTGACCCAAACCAGGTGGACGCGGGCGAAGGCGGAGGAAACAGCAGCTCTGCGGGGGCAGCGGCAGGGGGGATCTGGTGGGGTTGGGAAGGCCTGGGGCTCGGTGTTCGCCTCCGTGAGCGGCCTGGCACGCGCAGGCCCCGCCACCCGTCTCTCCATCTTGCTCTTCCCAGGGTGAAGTGACGATTCATTACAACAAGCTCCAAGCTGACCCCAAGCAGGGCAAGTCCTTGGACATTGGTGAGCAGCCCCCTCCCCCTCACTCCAGTGACCCATGGCAAGGGTCGTGTTGGTTGTGCCCTCCCCAGACCATCCCTGAGCTGCCCCAGGCATGCTCACAGTTCTGGAGCTGCCTGAGGAGGGAGGACGGGGCTGAGGAGGCCCCCAGCACCCTCCCTCTCGGGGCGTGACTCCTCCTGCCTCCATGCTCCCTGGGCAGACTCCCTTGCGCCCCTTCTTCTAGCGATCCAGTCCCCGGTGTGGCTCTCCCCCCAGCTGGTTATTCTTGAGAGCTCTGCCTTCTGTCCCAGCCTGAAGCCCCAGGCCCCTTGAGATGGTTCCAGCTTCAGCTCCGGGCCAACCTAGCGGCAGCTCCTTCCCTGACCAGCCATGGCCTTCCCAGCTGGCGGGGCGGGGCTGGTTGGGAAGCAGACCTTGTGGTGGACCCCATCCCCTCCTGGGGCAGGGGAACCTTGTCACGTCCCTTGCCCTTGATGGCTCCGTGGGAGTGAGGGAGTCGCAGACCTGGGAGAAGTTTGACAGATGAAGAGTTGAAAACCTCGACGGGCTCGGGTTTGACCCAAGACCATCCCTGTGAGTTAGGGCGGAGCTGGGACTTGAGCTCGGGTCTTTGGACCACACGGGTGAGGTCTGATCTGGCCAGTTGGTGGCTTCAGAGCCTGGTGCCTGCGCCCCACCCTGCTGCAGAGTGGGGGGCCGGTGTCATGCCCTGTCCCTCAAGCACCCCACACTGTCCAGATGAGGGGGAGGGGCCACCGCGTGCTCACCACCACCTCCCTGTCTCTAGTTTTGAAGAAGGTGAAACACCGGCTGGTGGAGAACATGAGCTCGGGGACGGCGGACGCTCTGGGCCTGAGCCGGGCCATCCTGTGCAATGGTGAGCTGTGGACCCAGGGGCACGGGGGCCTGGGTGCGGATCCTGGGCCGGGATTCGTGGCCTTCTTGGGCCGCATGGTACCTGGGTGACTGTGGGCCAGGTGCGACTCCCCGGCTTCTCGGTCTCCTCCTCTGTAGCCTTAGACAGAGGGTCCTGAACCAGTCCCTTGTCCTCCAAGCCTCGGGGTTATCATCACTAAGATGACATCGTCACTGTTTCTTGTACTTGACTCCCCATGGTTGTGACAAGTTCAGCTGGGATAGTGGGCATAAATCCCCTTACAGATCTGCGTTTCATAGGCCCCGTTCCCCTCAGGAAGACCTGGTGTCTTCTGGGATCTGTCAGGCTCACCTGAGGCCGAACGAGAAGGGGTTGGAGTCTGCGCAGCCTGGGGTCACCCTGGCCCTTCCCTGAGACCCCGGGCTCTCAAGCCTTGGCCTGGTGATGCCTGGAGCCCCAGCTGGGCCCACAGCTGTCCACCCCAAGGGGGAGGGGGCGAACATCACTCATACTCTGTCTGTCTCTGTGAATTTGTCTCTGTTTCTTTCTTTCTCTCCTCTCACTTGGTCTCTGCCTCGCTTTGTCTCATGTCTTTCTGCCTTTTTCTCTCTCTCTTTCTGTTTCTTTCCTCTCAGCCTCTGTTTTTTTCTCTCTGTGTTTCTGTTTCTCTGTTTCCTTCTCTCCTCTCTCTTGGCCTCTGTCTCTGTCTTTCTCTCTGTTTCGCTCTCTGTTTCTCTCCTCTCTCGTGGCCTCTGTCTCTCTCTCATCTCTGTCTATATAAAATCTCCAGTGTACCAAGGAGACAGCGTGGCCCTCGCCCACTGTCTCCAGCCTGAGTTATACATAGCCCAGCCCACGTCCGTCCGTGGTGGGGTGGGCTCTGCTATAAATACACGCGGCGGTGAGAGGCTCAGCTGGGCAGAGGCGCTCGGCTTTCATGGACGGGCTGCCGGCAGAGCCTGTTCCAAATGCCGTCTAAACAGAAGGCTGCTATTTTTGCCTCTTCTGTCTATAAATCCTTGTTGCTGTAGTTACCGTTGAGTCGGGGCGAAATTAGAACTGGTTGTTGTGGGCTGGTTTTTGTTGTTTTTTATAAACTTGCCAGTTCTTCTCCCTCTGCCTGCCCCCCCAAAATAGAGCTTCTAAAATGAGACTGTCATGATGTCCCATGACCCAGCAGAGCTAAAAACACCCTCGGGACGCTTTCACAGCTCCTTTTCTGCCAGTGTGGCCAGGCCATGGCATTCGTCCCACCCTTCCACCCCTCATTTCGCACTGCCGGGGAGACCAAGGCCAGGGGGGCATCAGGGCGGCCCAGGACTCCCTTCCCCTCTTCCCTCCTAATGGCGCAGCCCAGGATGGAGGGGGACCCATGAGCCCAGAGGCCAAGGGCACGCTGCATTCAGACGTTCAGTGAGCACTGTCTGTGTGCAGAGCCCTGCCCCGGCCTCTGGAGGAAACCACAGGGTCTTACCCTCTCATTTTACAGAGGAGGAAACTAAGGCACAGGTCACGCAGGGAGGAGGGAGTCGATTTTAAGCCAGGCCCTCTGACTCCAGGTCCATTCTCTTCTTCCTCTACTGCATTACCCATCACCCACGAAGCACCTATTAAGCACCTACTGTGTGCCAGGGGACGAAAGCAGAAGGGGAATCGGCCCTGCTTCCAGCAAGCTTCTGTACAGAATAGAGGAGGGTTGATTTGGGACGTGGAAGTGAGGAGGAAGAGGCCGCAGCGTGGGCAGGGAGTGGCCGGCCAGCCTTTCCAGCTGAGCCGAGCTTTCCTGAAGGGGGAGGATGAGGTGGAACTCAAGAGTTTGGAAGGATGGCCTGGACCCAGAGTGTGCCATGCTTGGAATGAGGCCTTTGTGTCTTGGCCTGGAGGCAAGAGGGAGCCATGGGGAGTTCTTGAGCAAGGGCCCTCCGTTTGACCACTGTGCCAAGGACAGTTGGGGAGGGGAGAGGCTGCACGTAGGGAGACCAGTGCAGGCAGGAAGCGACAAGGCCTAAGCTGGCACGGGGGCCGTGACAGAGTCGTGACTGGCAGCGTCCTTACGGGAGAGTGCAGAGGGAAGGAGAGGAGAGGTCGCGAGTTCTGTGGGGGGGGACATCGGGGTCTAGCAGCGAGTTAGAGACGCAGGCTCAGAGCCCAGGAAACTGTCCCTGCCCCAGTGGATGCAGAGGTGACCAGGACACGCCAAGCTGAGCAGGGCAGAAGGAGGCTCACAGAGAAGGTGACGGGCTGGTGGAATGCTCTGGGGCATTGTTGTTCTGGCAGGAGAGCCTGAGGCCCCTACCCCCTTCTGCCCCGGGGACTCTAGGATTGAAGAATGACAGCAAACATTTACTAAGCACCTACTGTGTACAGGGTCCTGGACTAGATACTGAGGAGTGGAGGCAGAGTGGAGAGGCCCTCCCCTCCAGGGCCTGAGGGGATGTGGCAGGACCCAGAAGAGTCTAGCCCAGGTGGGTTGAAGGCGAGGAGGGCCCAGCCCCTCAGTGGGGCTTAGTTGGTGCTCGTGGACTGACTGATGGACTCCTCTGAGGCAGGAGATGGAGTGTGGGGCTCAAGAACCAGTGAATAGTTCTTTTGGTCTGGACCCTGGAGCTGGTGAAAGGGAGTGACAGCCAAGCAAGGTCTGCAGAGCCCTTCTGGCAGGGAGGTCGGTGGTGTTTTACAAACTGTAGGTGATGGGGAGCCATAGAAGGTTTCTGGAGCAGGGGAGTGCCGTGGGAAGACGGCAGAGCTGGACTGTGTGGGACAGACTGGGGGTAGGAGTCGCATGAGACCGAGTGGGGGTCCAGGCCAGAGAGCTGCCAAGCCAGGGCAGGGGTGACGGAGTGGAGCTGGGGTGGGGGACACCTGGGAGGAGACAGGAGATTCCCAGCTGGCCTTGGCCGCAACACGAGCAGAGTGAGGGCGGGGAGGCATGCCGATTCTCCCGTGTCCCCGAGCATCGTCATCGTCAGAATGGGGAGGATGGTAGAAGCGTGGCCAGGGAGCCCGCCAGGCCCTGGATGTGGGGCCCGTGCCCGCGTCTGCCCATGTTGCTGGGCTTTGGCTGACAGCCCTGCTGGGCTCTCTCTCCTCAGATGGTCTGGTGAAGAGGCTGGAAGAGCTCGAGCGGACGGCCGAGTTGTACAAAGGTGAGCGCCCTGGCCCGCTGACCCCTGTGCTGACCCTCACCCCGCCCTCTGTCCCAGGGCTACAAGGCAAAGGTTAATGCAGTCTCCGGCACTTGCTGCTGGTGAACTTGGGGAAGGCACTTCCCTTGTCAGACCCTCAGTTTTCTCTTCTGTAAAATGGGGTTAATAACATCTGCGTGATTGACTTCCCAAGGAGAAAAGTTCTCATGTAAGGTAAAGCTGCATAGAAAACTGGGCATAGTCCAGGAGGGCTTCCCGGAGGTAGTGAGTCCCTGAGCAGTCAGGAGTGGGGAACCTGTGGCCTCGAGGCTACAAGTGGCTGTCCTCACCTGCAGCCACACAACAGATCCCCTTCATTAAAGGATTTGCTCTGTCAAACCTGGACTCAGTCCAGAGGTCGCACCGAGGACTAGACTGTAGCCCTTTGGGCAGGATCCGCTCTCTTGCCCCATTCCCGGTGGTTTAGTGAGAGGAGTGAGGAGACCTGTATCAGGGTCTGCTCACAGGGTGCCCGTGGCCAGATCCTTGCTCTGCAGGAATGGAGAGTCACGCGCATAACAAAGGGTGTCTGTGCATGTTGAAGAGGGATCCTTGGAGATCCTTTACTCAAGTAAAAATACGCTCGTTGGGGCCACATACGCTGGAACTAATGAAAAAAAATGTGGTAGAGAGCGTAGTGTCTGTGCAGAGACTTGGCGTTAATCCTGGAAGAAGGGGATGTAGCGTTGGAACGCTGCTTTCTTCCCAAGCAGGGCGTGAGGGAAGGGTTTAGATGCAGGGAGGCTCAATGCAGATGCTGCCTCTGACTCCAGGCACGTCCCTTCCCTTCCCTGGGCCTCAGTTTCCTCCTCTGTGATGGCCCCTGAGGTGGGGTCCCGCTCTCGGTGGTTGGAGTTCCACTCTCCAGGCCTGGTGCCTTGGTCATACCAGGCCTTCAGCTCTGGGCTTGTGAAATCAAAATGCCCCACCCACCCCCCATGAGTGTCTGGTTGGCCTCCCCCGTCCGAGCGCCGTGCTCCCCTTCCTGGCTTCTGCCTCAATAGAAGGGGCTCAGGACAGCTGGCCCCGGAGAGGCTCTGGTGGCTCCCCCTGCGTCTGGTCAGATTGTGACTGCTGGGGATTGCTGGGGGCTCCTGGGTAGTATGTGCGTGAGGGGAGGGGGCCACACAGCATGTGAGGGGTGGTGCTTCTTGTCCTTTGCCAGGTATGACCGAACACACCAAGAGCCTTCTGCGAGCCTTCTTCGACTTGTCCCAGACACACCGAGGTGAGGACGGCAGGACGCCTCCCATTCTGGGGGATGGGGGGGATCCTAGCGTTGCACAGTCTTGCTCCAGCTCAGCAGGCCCCTTGTCATGCCAGCTTAGGTGCCCAGTCAGCAGCAGGCATTTAGGAAGCGCCCACATCCTCCACCCCCCATAAGTGCCAGATGCTCAGCTCTGCTTTCTTGGTCCCGCACTGACTTTAGCTGACCTGGCCCGGGGGCAAGGGGCCTGCTTTTATCACCCCTGCCCCAGCCCCCTGCCGTGCTCTCTCCCAGGGGCCCTGGGAGGGGGCTCCTTCACGGCATCTCCGTCATGCAGCCTTTGGAGACGTCTTTTCGGTGATTGGAGTCCGCGAGCCCCAGCCAGCAGCCAGCGAGGCCTTCGTGAAGTTTGCCGAAGCCCACCGCAACATCGAGAAGTTTGGGATCCGGCTCCTGAAAACCGTCAAACCCGTAGGTTTGGCCTGACTTTGGGTCTCTGTGTGTGTCCGTGTCTCTGTCTGGGGGGGATAGTGAGTAAATGTGTGTGTGTGTCTGGGGGGGCACCAGGGATCCCTGGCATGTCCTCATGACCCGAGGGAGGGAGGGCGGAGCGAGGAGCCAGCGGGTGCCTGTCGTGCTGCGTCCTGAGCTGAGGCATGGGGCAAGCAGAAGCCTCGGGGCCTCCTCGGGGCCCCCTTGGGGCAGCCGTGGCTTCACCTTGCTGGTCACGATACCCTGGCCCAGAGCCTCGAGGTGCTCATCGATCGGCTGATTGATGGGCCTGCTTCTCTGAGCCTCAGCCCCCGTCTGTCTGAGGGAGGTGATCGCCCGGCCCCTCTCCCCCTGCAGTGTCTCTGGGAGGACAGTGCTTTGAAAAGTGGGGGCTGCCCCTTTCGGTGATTAGCAAAAGTCGGGAAGTCCTGGGTGGGAATCCTGCTTCCGATGACTCTGGGGAGTGACCTTGGGCAGGTTGACCCCTTGGTGCTCTTGGGACGTCTTGAGACTAGAGGTTGGAAACACCATGGAGGTGTTTGGCATGACTGCACACGTGTAACCTGTATCGAGGTGCTTGCCTTCTCAGTGAGGGTGGGTGGGGAGGGGGGGAGGGAGGGAGAAAATTTGGAATCCAAAGTTTTAAAAACGCATGTTAAAAATTGTTTCCACGTGCAACTGGGAAATAAGATCTACAGGCAATGGGGTATAGAAATCTGTCCTGCCCTACAGGAAAATGGAAGGGGAAGGGGATAAGAGAAGGGGGGGATGATAGAAGGGGGGACAGATTAGGGGAAGGGGTATTCAGAATGCACGCTATCTTGGAGTGGGGGGAGGGGCGAGATGGGGAGAAAATTTGGAACTCAATCTTGTGGAAGTGAATGTTGAAAACTAAAAATAAGTAAATTTAAAAAAACAGACGAGGTTGGAGAGAAGGCCCCGATGACCTGTGCAGGTAGAGGAAATGTCCCCACCACGAATTCCCCACACCAAGAAACTCCCAGGTCATAAAACAAAGTCATGTTCTTAGTAACTGGGGGCAGACGAGCAGTTGGCCAGCACTGATGGGGGCCCTTCTGGGTGCTGCTGTCCATGCGGGGCTGGCTTTAGCATCGGCTGGCCTGGACCTCCAGTCCAGCCTCTAGCCAGGGTCACTCTTGACCTCTCTGGGCCCTGGGCAGCTCTGGAAGTCTGGGAGTTGCCTGCACGGATGAACAAAATCACAGGGTGTGACTGTAGGCCTCAGGCCCCCTGCCCTTAGCGGGGTCTGGCAGGCTCTGCCGCTCACACAAGGCCCCTGATCCCCTGATCCCCTGCAGATGCTGACAGATCTGAACACGTACCTCAACAAAGCCATCCCTGACACCCGCCTCACCATTAAGAAATACCTGGACGTGAAGTTTGAGTACCTGGTGAGTGAGGTGTGACGCAGGTCTTTGTGCAAGGGGACCCTGGAGGGTCAGCCCAGGACAGACCACGCCTGTGCTGGGGACCAAGCTCCCAGCACCAAGAGTGTAGCCTGAGAGCACTTGGCAGCGGCTGGCACCCTCACTGGGCCTAGCTCGTTGCCCACCCCCCAGTGCCAGGGCAACGCTTCCTCACCGAGGGGCCTGGAACCCAGGCTGTGGCTGGGAGGGCCCAGGAAAGGCGAGCCCAGACATTAGCCTTTTGTGACCTCCACAATCCAGGCCCGGGTCTGCCCATCCTGGAGATGCCAAGGTCGGAGCAGACAATCTCTCAGGCTCCTTGTATCTGGCTTTGCCCTGGGTTGCCCGTGGTGCTTTGGAGACAGACGTTTACGGAGTACCTCGTGCGAGCCACAGCTTTGCAGAAGCTCGTAGGGTTCTTGCTCAGCACTGACCCCAAGCCTGCCCTCCTCTGCCCAGTCAGTACCCTGGGGCCTCCTGGAGGGCGCGGGCGTGCCCCTCACCCCCCGCCCTCGGCTTCCTCTTTCCCTGCAGTCTTACTGCCTGAAGGTGAAAGAGATGGATGACGAGGAGTACAGCTGCATTGTGAGTGCCTGGACGGTACCCCCCCACCTTGTGTCCACTGTGTGTGTCCACTCCCCAGACCTTTCCCAGCCTCCGCTGTGGCTGCCCCGCCCTGCCTCCCAGGCTGACCTCGGGCAGATCTCTTCCCCGCTTTGGGCTCCATCTTCCCTCGGTAAAACGTGGGGCCCCCCGGCACCATCCCCTGGATCTTGCTCTCCTCTGGCAGATGAGGGTCGGTTGCTTGGCCCGTCCTGCCCACCGCATGCTGAGGGTGGGTGTGAGACAGTTAATGAGATCGTGGGTGGCCTCCCTGCCCAGGACAGGGGGGGGCTCGGAGGTCCAGGATCGCAGATGGAAGGGGCTTGGAAGAGCGACAAGGGCCCCATGGGGTGGGGGGCACACGGATGCTGACGGCCTTTGTCGGTGCTGGACGGTGGAAAGAGTCACCAGACCAGGGTAGCCACAAGGCCGGCCCACAGCCTCCCCTCTCACCGTGCGCTCACTGCTGTCCCCCATCCTGAGCCCTCACGTGTCCTTGTTCCAGACTCCCTGATCTGTCTTCCCCTTGTACCTGTTCCCCCCCCCCCGCAGGCCCTTGGGGAGCCCCTGTACCGCGTAAGCACCGGCAACTATGAGTACCGCCTCATTCTGCGATGCCGCCAGGAGGCCCGGTCACGTTTTGCCAAAATGAGGAAGGATGTGTTGGAGAAGATCGAGCTGTTGGACCAGAAACACGGTGAATGGGACCGGGGAGGTGGGTGGGTGGCCCCCCATTCTTGTGCTTTCCCCCATGTTCCCCTGCCCAAAGATCACCAGGTGTCAGAGCCAAGGATAGTTGGGAAAGCTCTGTGCTAATTAAAGCTGCCCCATGAGGGAGTGGGTCAGCCTGTCAGGTAGTGAGTTCCCCATCTGTGGAGTTGTTCAGGCAGTGCTGGATGAGGTGGGATGGTGCAGAGCGAACAGAGCACCCTGGCTTGAAGTCAGAGCCCCTGGATGGGTCACTGGCCTTGTTTGGGCCTCAATTTCTTTATCTGCAAAATGAGACAGACCCTCAGCCAGCTCCTGGGCCCTGTTGGGTTGGGGGAGACCTTGGGCCCGTCGCGGCCGGGAGCCTCTGCCTCCATCCCAGGACTGGTGGGCGGGAAGGGAAGGAGGGCCGGCCGTCAGGAAGCTGACCCCCCGCCCCACCTCCGCCCCCCAGTCCAGGACATCGTGTTCCAGCTGCAGCGCTTCGTCTCCACCATGTCCAAGTACTACGATGACTGTTACGCGGCCCTGCGGGACGCGGACGTCTTCCCCATCGAGGTAGATCTGGCCCGGACCACCCTCGCCTACGGCCAGAAGGACCTCTACGCGGAGGATGAGGATGAGGAGGGGGCGGCAGCTGCCGGGGAGCCCCAGGGGCCGCGAGGCTCCCAAGAGGAGAACGGGGAGAAGCTCATTGACATGCCCGAGTGACCCCCCCCACACCCCCAGGTGGGGTGCAGGGCTGGTGACGGCTGGGAGGCCGGGAGGGGAGACGTGGACCCACTGCCCAAGGTGACTGATAAAGACCCGCTGGTGTGGGGGCTGACGTCTCATCTCTGCCTCTGTCCCAGGCCAGCCGGGGAGCCCAGCCTCAGTTTCCCCCACTGCCAGGCTGTGGCTTCCCCCCGGGCCCCTAGTCGCTACCCGTTCAGTGTTTCCTCCCTGGCTGGGGGGGAAGAGGGAAGGAGAGAAAAGACCCCTCCCCAAGGGTGAAGGTGGGTGTGGGGCCGTGCCCTGGTCCCACTTTGAATCTCCTGAGCTTTACTCAGGGAGGGACCCCCTCCCTTCTCCCTGCCCTAATCTGGCCACCCCCCTCCCTGGCAGGAGTGGGGGGGGTGGGTAGAGGCCAGACCCCCTCCCCTGCCAGGGCCAGGGCTGCCTTTCCCACCCTCCTTGCTTCTGGGAGGGTGGGGGAGGCAGCTTCACTTGGCTTTCCCCCTCTGCTCTGAAAGTGGGCCAGCCCCTCAAGGGTCCAGTGTGGTAGGGGGGTGACCAGACCTCACACTCAGGGGTGTCCCTTATTTATTAAGCTCTCCCTGCCCCTCTGCTTGTGTTCTGGGGCTCCGGTGCCTTGGGCTGGGGCTGGGGGTCAGGGTTCCGGGGAGGGGGTCGGGGGTTGGGAATCCTGTACTTTAATAAAGAGAAAGCTGAATTGTGACTTTTCGGTGGCTGCCCCTTCTGGGCTAAGTGAGGGAGGCTGGAAATCCAAGGCCCCAAACCCCCTTAACTGACCTCTCCTCACCTGGTCCCAGACCTGGGGCGGGGCCTCATTGCAGAGGCAGCTCTAGACCAGGTGCCCACATCCTGTCCCTCCCCTCCATACCTGCCTCTCCTTCCAGATTGGGGCTCCACCTGCTGACCACACCCCGCAACAGCAGCCTGCCCCCGGGGGCCCGGGCACATCTCTTAAAAAAAAAAAAATTGTCTGTCTTGATGCCTTTTGTCTTTATGTCCCATTCGCTTCCCCATGGAGCCCTCCTTGTTGATTAGAAGCGTCTCAGGAAAGCCAGCGCCCTCTGACCGTGTTAATGAAGGAGGGAGCCACATTTCCTCCTCTGTCAGGACCCAGTGTGGCCATGGCTTGTTTTTAAATGTTAAGTTTCCTCGATGTGTCTTGTTGCATTTCCAAAGCTTCTCCAGCATACCTCCCCCTCCAGAGAGCCATCCTTTCTAACAGAGAACTTCTTAAAGACAAAAAGAAGAGGAAGAAGGCAGAGGGAGCTGAAAACCTGGCTCCCCCCGGGGGTCCCCGCTTCCACACCCCTCTGGGGGTGCCTTAGCTCTCGTGGATGATTTCGCCGCCTTCGCTTTGGACTGTTTGTGGTGCTTTCCGAGTACGCCGTGGTCGCTGGGTGGATTGTCTCCTGGTCCTGCTGCTTCCCTCCACGTCAGTTCATTCAGATCTTTCCGGGCTTCTCTGCATTGGGCACCCGCATTTCCTACAGCCCGGTCACAGTCCCGTTCCATTCCGTTCATTTAAGAGAATTCGTTTAGCGGGTCCCCGATTGATGGGCATCTCCTCTGCTTCTAATTCTTAGCCGTCGCTAAAAGTGCTGCTGTGAACATTTTGGTGTGTGTGGGGACTTTTCTTATTAATGACCTATGAGCGGAATCTCTGGGTCAAGGGTGTGAATGTTTCAGTCACTTGAGTTGTATAAGTGAATGTTATTTTCCAGAATGGTCATACAGATCTGCAGCTCGGCCAACAGTGTAGTACGCTTATCTCCCCTGACTCCTCAGCTTTGACTTTTCCCATCTTCCGTCATCTCTGCCAATTTGGGTGTGAAGTAAAACCTCACGATTGTTTTGATTTGCATTTCTCTTACCATGATTCAGAGCATTCTTTCATTTGGTTGTTGAGAGTTGGCAATCTTTCTGAAAACTATCCACATCTTCTGATTACTTGTCTTTTGGGGCACAGCTTTTGGTTTTATATGCACACACTAATTATATAAAAAGTACAAAATGCTTACCAAAAAAAAGTTTGATGTAAAGCCCCGCCATTTTACTACTTTTCTTCTTTCTTCTAGGTATGTTAGTTTTGTTTTTCCAGAAGCATTTCGGTTTCAGACCAAAGTAATCTACCTTGTCTTTTGTAATTTCCTCTATCTTTTGTTTGGTTAAAAATATATCTACCTGTAGCAGGAAAGGTACATGGTCTGTTTTCCTTCTTATTTTTTAATGTCTCTAATATTAAGGTCACGTTTCCATTTAGAATGTATTGGGGAGGGTGGTGTAAGATTTTGGCCTCTGCCTGATTTCTACCGGACTGCTCTCTAGTTTTCCCAGCAATTCTCACGTAGGGAGAAATTATCAGGTTAATCATTGTTTGAGTCTGCGTTATCTAGTCTGGTCTGTTTCTCTACCTTGGCCTTTACTTTGAATAGGTCAGTGTCTGGTTTTGGGTTCTTTTCATCTATACTGTTGTAGTGTAGATGTTTTCCTGGTTCTCCTTACCTCATTCAGCATCAGTCAGTAATGCAAGTTTTTCCCTACTTCTGCAGATTCAGATTTGTCATTTCTCATGGCACAGTAATTTTCCATTTCATTTGCATCTCACAATTTGTTTATCAGACCTTCCTTTTCAAGGGAATCTTAACAGTGAAAGTCTCCCCCATCATCTCACTTGTAACCCACAAGCCACCGCTCCCAAGATGTCTCCTAAGATTTCTGTTGGGGAAGGTCCTTAGAAAAGCACTGATCTTTCCCACTGACCTTGGAGCCCTGGGACTTCCATTTTTTGCCATTTCCTCCTTCTGTGGCCTTGGGCAAGTTACCTGACCTCTCTGGGCCTCAGTTTCTTGGTCTGTGAAATGAGAGGGTTAGACTAGATGATTCCTGAGGTCCCAGCTCAGGGTCTGTGGTCTTGTGATTGGGTTTAGATCGTCTGGTCCAATCCTGTCACTTGATAGAGAAGGCAGTGGGCCCCAGTGGTTAGGACTTGTCACAGTACGCTCAGCTGGTCGTAAGCAAAGCTGGTTGTGTGACTCCCAGGCTGTCCTCACTGCACCTTTATTTCCATCAGGCTGCTGCATGAAATAGAACTAGGTCCCATACTTGGGACTCCAGACCTATAGGGCCCTTGGGCATCTTTCCAGGATGGAATAGAAGGAAGAGAGGAGCACAGACCCCAAGCCAAGCTCTGCAGCTCAAGCCTACCCCTGACTCCACTGAGCACGGCCTCTGTCTACCTAATGCCCTCGAATGGCTGATCCCGGCACAGCCCTCCTACCTGGGTCCCCATTGTCCTCTGTATCACCCAGCCCCACCAGCAATGCCATGTGGTTAAAGGTTTGGTGTAGTGAAGAGAGCCCTGGAGATGAGGCTTAAAATAAGAGAAGCTTGGTACTGTGGAGAGAACCTTGGGTTTGGAGCTAGCAGAATATTTAGTGAAGGCATGCTGTCCTGGTGGTCAAGATGGAAAGATGGCAGCCAGGTGATCATCCAGTTAGGCGAATTCAGAGTAGATTGAATGATTGAGCCCAAATTATGATTGGTGGTTGAATATCAACAGGCAGGGGGTGGGTCTCCACTGGAGGGCCGCAGGGACCTATATTTTTTTCATAATAAAGTGATAGTATTTTTACCCTTCCAGATGGATGATGACACAAGGCTGGGAGAGGTAGCTAATATTCTGGATGACAGGATAAAAAAAAAAAATCTAACATTAGAAAAACGAGCCAAGTCTAATCAGATGAAATGTAATGGCTATAAATAAATGTCAGATCTTAGGCTTGGGTTCCAAAATCAACCACACTAGTATAGAATGGGGGATACGTAGTTAGCTAATGATATTGTAGAATCAGAGATCATCTCATAGCCTCTTTTTAAGTTAAATTTTTATTTTTTTCCAATTACAGGTATGATTTTTTAATTTTCAAATAATCTACCTTCCCCACCCGACTGAGAAAGCAAGAAAGAACTTTATAAACACATGGTGAAGCAAAATAAATTCCCATGTTTCCCCTGTTGCTCACTTCCCCCCATGTCTCAATCAGCACTCGAGGCCATCCTCTCTCTTAGGAGCTAGGGAGATGACCTGTTTCATCTTGATTCTTCTGGATTTGTGGCTGGTCATGTAGTAGGCACTTGATTGATTGATCAGAGTTCCTACATCTGCTCACTTCTCTGCATCAGCTCATACAGGTCTTCCCAGGTTTACCTTAAAACTACACCCTTCATTATTTCTTGGTGCACAGTAGTAGTCCATCATGTACACATTAACGTGGTTAGCCTTTCCCCAACTGATGAGCATCCCCTTGGTTTTGTCTTTGCCACTGGAAACAGCGCTGCCCTAAGTATGCTATAAATATAGGTCCTTTCCCCCATTCTTTGATCTCTTTAGTCAAAGGGTATGCAAGTTTAGTAGTGTTTTGGGCATGGTTCCCAATTGCTTTCCAGAATAACTGGACCAGTCCACTGCTCCACCAACAGTGTATTTAATATACCTGTTTTCCCACACCACCACCAGCATTTGTCATTTTTCTTTATGTTTTAATACGCATTTCTCTATCAGTGATTCTTAGTATATTTTCACACGGATACTGATAGTTTGGTTTTCTTCCTCTGAGCACTGCCAGTTCTTAACCTTTGAAACCACTTATCATTTGGGGAATGCAATTACCTCATTTTACCCAATGAGGAAGCAGGCCCAGGGAGAGTCAAAACCATACAGTAGTCCTCTTCAGAGGGGGCATTTGCAGCTATTGTGCCCGTGTGTGTGTGTGTGTGTGTGTGAAAATGAGCCAAAGCTTTTAGTAAACTAAACTGCAAGGCCAAAGTGAGACAACAGAAGATGGGCCTTTAAGGAACATGGTGGTCGGAACTGGAGCCATGAGTGTCCCCATGTGCTCCAACTTTGTCAAATAGAGCTTGAGAATTGTGTTCTGTTCTGGGCACCACATTTTGGCAAGGACAATAATAACGGACAGATAGCCCCTTAAAGTTTGCCTAGTGCTATGACATGTTAGTAACTTATTTGAGCCTCAAAAAAGTACCTGTAGGAAGTACCCCCAACCCCATTTTATAGAGAAGTAAACGAACTAAGAGGCGGGAAGTGATCTGCCCAAAGTCAAACAGCTAGAGTCAGAGGTGAGTCTTTGAGGCCAGATTGCCTTCACTCCCAAGTTAGGCATTTCACCCTCTGTACTACTCTACCTGTGCAGAGGATAGTGGTCAGGTGTGGAGACCATACTATTCGGGACAGGGGAAGAGTCATCTTCAAGTATGTGAAGGGGTCTCATAGGAGGAGAAAAACATGTTCTCCTTGGTTCCCCAGGAGCAGTTGGTGGTGGGGGGAGTTACAGAGAGGGAGACTTAGGCTTAATGTAAGAAAAAAATGACCAACGAATGCTGTCCAAGAATGGATGAACTGTTTTGGCAAGCATGGGTCCTTGTCCCTGGAGGCCCGCTGGCCATCTGCTGGCCAATGGTGTCAAAGTCAAATAGAAATGGGTGACTGCAGTGTATGTAAGGATGCCTGCAGGCAGCTTACTGGCTTAGAAGACCATGCACTAACATTATTTATGTTCTATTGCATTTTTATTAATTTTGTTAATTTCCAATTACATTTTAATCTGGTGCAGGCAGCAGTGGGGAAGGGCTTTTGACCGCTTTGGAGGATTCTTGTTCAGCTGTGGGTTGGACCAGCTTTGCTGGAATCCCTTTCAGCTCTGAGGCCTGAGGGTCGGGGACTGACTGGCCCAAGGTCACATGGTGAGCTAGTGTCATGTCAGGAGAGGAATCCAGGTTTCATGACTCTCAGTGTTATTTCCACCATGGAGTAAGGTATGGAAGGAAAATGGCTTCCCCCTTGCCCCACACATATACCTTTTCACTCTCCTATGGAGGGCATGAAGGCTAAGCAAACAGCCTTGCCTAATTAGGGTCTACTGTACTTGTAGATCTAAAAAGGTACAAGGGACAAGCCTTATATTACACGCCAGATCACTGGGATGAGAACCCAAGCGTCCTGCTTCTTAGAATTTCTTGGGGGAAAGAGGAGTGGGATAGCACTAGATTTATGTCCCTATGCCCCCGTGATTCTGTTATTAATGTGGTCCTGCCCCCCCAGTCTTATAACTTAGTCATTCTAGCCATCCATACAGGAAGAACCAAATGCATGAAAAATGCGCTACGAACTGTGACATGGAGTTGAATGGGCAGTTCATTGAGTCAGTCCTTCAGTGTGTACTGATATCTGGGACGGGCACCACAGATGGACAATAAGCTCGGCCTGGCAATGAGGGGGAGGGCAAGTTGGAGCACACGGAACAAGTCTGTCTGGTACCAGTGTCCTGTTGGTATTTGGGGGGCTCTCAGAGTTACAGGGGCAGGGACTCAGTCCCCATGGAGGACAGCTCAGCCCAGAAAAGGTGGGCCATTCCCACGTCAAGAGTGGAGGATGACAGTGAACAGGGCTGGTACGCTGCTCTGTCCACATCAAGAGAAGGCAAGCCTCTCACGGACTTGGAGGCTCCCCTCGGAGGATGAGAGCACCCCACTGGAGCATCCTTCCCTGCCCTCCCAAAGTCCCCACCCTCCGCGCCTGGGAGGCTAGAATCCACCTTTGCTAAGCATCTCTGCAGAGCCTCCCAGTACAGGTTTGCCCTCTTCCTCCCCGTCCTCTTCCTCTTCTTCCTCAGCCTGCTCCACATCGGGGGCCACGTGGTTCTCAGAGTGCTGGGGGGCAGCCGTAGCAGCAGCGGGGGGGCTGGGGTCACTGTCATACTCAGCCTCTTCTGTGTCCCTGGCCCCAGGGGGAGGGTCCGGGGCGAGTTCTGGACCGCAAGGCTTCCTCAGACAGCAGTAGGTGGCTGTCGAGAGGAAGAGAGCGGACAGCAGAACCTCTGAACCGGCCAGATAGAAGATAATTTCGTAGTTTTTAAGGGTGTCCACCAGGCGACCTGCAGGAGGTGGGACATGAAGGAGGACGGCGTCACACGACCCAATCAGACCTGAAGGGCCATCTCCCCCAGCCCCTTCATTTTATGGATGAGTCTGGGGCCAGAGAGGTCACAAGGTGAGAGGCGGAACCCTGAGGCATCTAGTCTACTCCCTCATTTTACAGATGTGGAAACTGAGACCCAGAGGTCACCCAGCATGCACTTAAGACACAGAGCTAGTTTGAAACCACCTTCAGACTCTAAATCTGCTCCTTAGGAGTTGCCTGGACAGACCAGGACGAGGCTGGGGGTGCAAAGGGGTCAGAGGGAGGAAGGACCACAGCTCTCCTGACTGAGGGTCATCCACGTCATTTGGGAGAATCATAGACTCCTAAAGGGCGTTGGAGATGATCTAATTCTTTCACTTCATGGGGGAGTCTCAGGCCATCCAGTAAAAGGGGAGCTAGGATTCCACCCCAGAATGTGGACCTGGTGACACGGGGGCCACCTACCAGCTGAGGGCGGTCCTATGAGCACCGCCACGGCCTCTACCAGCAGCACGAGGCCGATGGCGCTGGGGAATCGCTGGGCTCCGACGGTGGCCATGAGCACTTCGAACTGCAAGGCCCCCACCATGCCGTAAGAAAGGCCAAAGGCCACACAGAAGCCCACCAGGGCGCCGTAGGAGCGGGCCCGGGCACTGCACAGGTCAGTGAGCCCGTTGGCCAGCATGGCCAGGCTGAAGAGATAGGTCACGTGGGGTCGGACCCTGCCCAGCCCGGCCAGTGCCCCGCAGGCCGGCCGGGCCACTATGTCCACAAAGCCGATCACCGACAGCAGGAAGGCGGCGTCGGTGTCAGGTACGCCCGCGTCCTTGGCATAGTTGACCAACATGATGGTGGGCACGAACAGGCCCAGCACCAGGATGAACTTGGCAATGGTGTACACTACAAAGCCCCGGTCAGTGAAGACGGAGAAGTCCAGCAGCCGCTTTTTCCGCCGCCGTCTCCGCTGCTGCCCACCAGCGCTCCCCGCTGCCTTCTTCTTTCCCTGCTCCAGAGGCAGCATCTCCCTGGCTTCCTCCTCAGGCCTGGCCCCGCCCCGGGCCCCGGGGCCACCGGTCAGGGGCCTCATGACTGCTCCGCAGGTGCAGCAGTTAAGAAGCAGCCCCCCCATGAGGAGGAAACCCCCCCGCCAGCCAAAGTGCTCCAGCAGGACCTGGCCCAGAGGAGACAGGGCGGACAAGAAGACGGGGCTGCCAGCGGCTGCCAGTCCATTGGCCAGGGGCCGCCGGCGGTCGAAGTACAGGCCCAGCATGATGAGTGAGGGTTGGAAGTTGAGGGCCATGCCCAGGCCTGAGGGGTTAGAGGCAGGGGGAGTCACGGTCAGGCTAGACACAGGGCTCCTTGAGAGCCGTCTGGCCTGTGTGAGAGGCCAGGGGAGGACACACCACCTTCCTCTCTGTCTGTGCTAGGAGGCTTGGGAAGGAGAGGGAGGTGAACACCGGAGGGGGCAGGATTAGGGGTGCCATTGGAGAAGGGAGAGAGGAGTGGGAGGGCTTGGATGTCAGAGAACTGAAAGTCAGGTACATGTGCATCTATTAAGCCCCTACAGTGTGCCAGGCCCTGTGCTGAGCCTCACAGGGCCCACTCTTAGAGATCATTTAACCCAACACCCCCATTTTACAGATGAGGAAAGCGAAGCCCAGAAGGTTCAGATGACAGTAGAGAGTAGAACCCAGAGCTCCTGCCACCCAGCTTAGCGCAGGCTTGACTCTGACGTTCTTAGAGCTTAGAGGTCACCTCGTCCAACCTCCTCCTCCTCGCCCACGATCACAGTCCACCCATGGAGAGAGCCACAACTTGGGATAGGGAGAAGATTGGTCACGACCTTGGGAAGGGGCTTTCTGGCCGGGGGCCCAGGGGGGACGGGGCCGGAGTCTGACCTGTGAGCACGCCGGCCGTCAGATACAGCTCCACGAGTCTGGTGGTGAAGGAGGCTAGGATCATCCCAGAGGAGGCCAACAGGCCCCCGGCCAGCATCACAGGACGGCAGCCAAACTGGTTTACCAGGATACTAGACAAGGGCCCTGTGGGGTAAGAGGGGTGGGCAGGGGAGGTCTGTGAGGTGACTTGGCCAGGGTCACCCAGGTAATATTTTGGGCAGGATTAGAACTCAGCACTTCCTGCCAACTCCGACCTTTATCCACTACAGAGCCCAGGGGATTGCAACGAATGTAAGTCTGGGTGAGGATGGCAGCTCTCAGGACTCATATTAGCTATAAAACTGCTCTTGTCTGAGGCTTGACTAATCCAAGGAAGAAAGGACAAAGAAACAGCCCGAGGGTTAGCTCAGGCAGTAGGAGGTCCCCCCTGGGGCTGACTGCCAGCGGGTCCTCAGGCCCCAGATTGCAGTGGTCTGGAGAGCAGCTAAGGGCTGCCCAACTTTGGGCTGAGACCGTACCTGGGGAGGGGCCGGGATTACGGGGACACCTCGAGTTGGGGCAGGGTTGAGGCAAGAGCAACGATTCTCTGACTTTGGATGGGGAGGACATGGGGGCTAGAGGGCAGAAGTCTGCCCACGTTCAGAGGTTTGGGAGTTCTAGCAGAGGACAAGGAGACACAGGGCGGGGCTTGGGGAAGAAAGGAGAGGGATCCCCAGGGTGGCCAGAAAGGGGTGAGGGCCCTAGGAAGCAGGGCTGTCCGGAGGAGGTTCCCCAGAGGAAGCTGGGGGAAGGGGTCCCCAGGATCAGGCGCAGGGCAGAAACAGGAGGAGCTGGAGTCTTATGACTGGGGGTCCCCAGGAGGGCATTGGGGATAGGGGACCCAGGGACAGACAGGCCTATGGGAGGGAAGGAGGGAGAGTGGTTACAGGGCCAGGCCGCCACCCGCCCCCCAACCCCCTCCCCGGACCTGTGCCATAGAGCATGGCCAGCATGATGGAGGAGATCCAGGCCGTGTCGCTGTAACCCACGCCAAAGTCCCGCATGAGCGCCTTGAAGTACACGCTGACCGCCTTAGGAAAGGCGTAGGAGAAGCCCGTCACCACGAAACAACCAAGCAGCACCGCCCAGCCCCAGCCGCCGTCGGGAGCTGACCCAGGCCGCCCAGCGGGACCACCGGCCCCCATCACCAGCCGGCCAGCGGAGGGCTGCAGGCAGAGAGGGCACCAGTGAGTCAGGGAAACTGAGGCAGGGAACGAAGGCCATGGAAAAGAGAAGCCTTCAGTTTGGGGGAGCCCAGAATGAGTGGGGAGGGTCTGCCGAGATCCCATCTCCACTCACCCTCTTCTCTCCCAAGTACTTTAGGGGGGGTTGCAGAAAAACCCAAGAACCCTCTCTGACCCCTGCTCTAGTCCCTTCCCAATTAGAAGCTGATTTTGAGGTCAGGCACATTGTAGAGACCCAGCAGGGCGCTGCCTCGGGGCTGAGGCTGACGTGCCACTTCTGGCACCTAATACTTGTGTGACCTTAGCAAAGTCATTTCCCTTCTTTAAGCTTTATTCTCCCCATCTATAAAAGAGAGAAGTAGGCTATATGACCTTTGCTCCCCTGCAATGTTTTCCTGGCTCCAGAAAGGTTTTCAGGATAGAAGCTGGGGAACCGAGCCCTACTTATGACTTGCCATGAACCTGCAGTGTGGCTTTGGGCAAGTCACCTTCTGTCTCTGGGCCTCAGTTTCCTCCTGTGTAAAATGAGGGGATTGGCCTTAATGGCCTCTGGGATCCCTTTAGCTCTAAAAATATTCGTCCTCCTCACACATATCCAGTTGGGATCTGATTCTAATTCCTATTTCTAGAGTGTTTCAAAATTTGCAAACCACTTCCTTCAAAATGTGAACCATAGCTGAAATGGGGCATCCAGGACTTCTCTCCAGGCGCTGCTCTCCGGCGCTGGGGGCCCGGGCAGGATGCTGCGCCTCTGGCGCCTCCTGGCCCAGCATCCCTTTGGGCTCTGCAGAGGGTGGAGAAGCGGGTGCCAGCAGGGACTGTGGGGGGGACCCTCTGACACTGCACCTGCTCCAGCTACTCCTAGGTTTGGGGGACTTGGGGGGAGAGGGCGAGGGAGCAGCTAGTTGGTGCTGGAGGCTAGGGAAGCAGGGGGCTGGATGGGTCACCCCTTTCCATCCATAACTGCTCCCCACTCACCCCTCCAGCTCAGCCTTTGCCTTCCTCGGTCCCTCGGGAGCCCCACTCCATCCTGCCTTGTTTCCATCTTGTGCTCCCCGAGAGCTAGCCTTCTCCTGAAGACCCCACCTCTCTTGCCCCTTCTTCAAAACCAGCCGCTCCTTCCACACCTAGACACCCCGGGGTGGGCAGAAAGCTCTGGGATCCACCTTCAGCATCTCCCTCAGCCATAATCACTCGGCAATCCCGTCGTCCTCCCTTCAGGTTCACTCCGTCCTAGGGAGATGCTTATTTCTGGTGTCTTTGCACCTTTCCAGCCTCCTAGCCGTTCTGGGCCGGCTCAAAGTCTTCACCTGAGCCCTAGCCCCCTGTGAACACCCCGAACCCTAGTTCCTCTACCTCCCCAACTCTGTCTCCAATCTGCCAGCCACAGCTATGGTCAGCTGTGACAGACATCCACCTCTCCCCCAGCTTTTCCCTGGGATTTGTTCCAAGCTTCAGAATGCCCAGCTACAACTCCACTCACAGCTGCCTTATAAATACGCAAGGAGATGAAAAATGATCGTTCCCGTTTTACAGAGATGGAAACTGAGGCTCAAAGAAAGCTGAGAGGGTCAGTGAGACCTCTTTTTTTTATTTCTGAAGGAGAGAAGAGACTAGAATAAAGGCCAGAAGGCGCACCAAGGGGCAGCACCTCAGAGCTGGAAGGGACCTCAAGCATGCATCTTGGAAAGCTCCAGGCTGAGCCTAGTAAATGTGGAAAGCGGAGCAGGCTGTCTGTCCACTATAGAGAGCGGCAGCTCTGCGTGCAATTCTTTTTCATTAGGCAGGTGCGAACGCCTGTTCTGTTTGATGTTTGTCAAGTTCAGAATAAAAACTAAAATTACTTTGAAAACAATCTGAGATTGAGTCTCAGAAGGTGGAGACTTGCCCAGGGTCACACAGTTAGCCAGCGTAGGAGGGATGCAAAGCCCCCCAGGTCTCTTGGTCCCGGGTCTGACATTGCTGCTGCCTCTCTCATGCTGTCTGCCCTGGCTGCAAGCCTTAGAGGGCCTCCCCCTCCACTCCGTGTGGGTCCAGGGGTTACTGACCTGGGCCTCTCTGGCCGCTCCCACCTATCGAGGTCCCTCTGTGCCAACCTCCGCCAGGCGCTTCCGATGCTGCTGGGCTCAGACCCTCCGAGGCTCAGTCACCCGGGCTCCCCACAGCCCAACTGGACCCCGGGGATTAGAAGCCCGAGCAAGCTTTAAACCGCCCCTCCCCCTTCCCTGACTGCTGGGTGTCCTTCTCCGGGGCTGGCTGCGCTGGGACGAGGAATGGGTGGGGGGCGGGGAGCGGGGTGGAGACCAGGCTTATAACCGGAGTTTGTCCCTCCACACGTACCCTGATAAGAGGCTTTGGTGGGAGAAGAAAGTGGTGCTGGCAACAGCCAGTCACCGCCATGGCCCGAGCCACCATTCAGGACACCGTCCTAGGCACTATGGGGGGTGGGGGGAACAACTTTTCAGTTGTTATCGTTGAGTTGTTTCAGTTGCGTCGGACTCTTTGTGACCCTATGTGGAGTTTTCTTGGCAGAGATAGTGCAGCGGTTTGCCGTTTCCTTCTCTGGCTTCATTTTACAGATGAGAAAACTGAGGCAAACAGGGCAAAGTGACTTGCCCAGGGTCACACAGCTAGTAAAGGTCTGAGGCCAGATCTGAACCTAGGTTTGTGCACTGGGCCACTTAGAGCACACCACACAGCCAGCCCAAATAAAGCAATTTCAGGTTTCACTCCAATAGGATAAGGTCCAGAAGGATGCATGGGGGTAGTGAAAAGAACAATGCCATCTCGTGTCCCAGGCCCCGAGTTCAAATCTGAGGTTAGTGCTTGTATCACTGTAGACAAGTTCCTTCTTCACCTTTTTATGCCTCAGTTTCCCCCTCTGAAAAACCAGGGAGATTGACTCCTTCTCTAAAGTTCCTAATCCTAGGAGTTGTAGACTGTCTAGAGCCCAGCCCTTGGAGGGGAAGGCCCCCTAATCTCCTAAGCGCTTTAGCCCCTCTGCCTGGGGTCACATTCCTGGTGTGGGGACAACTCAGGGAGGAGCCTGGCCCAGGCTGGTGCCCAGGGGAGGCATTCCTCTGCAGCTAAGTCCCAGAGGCCTGTTGGGTTGGGTGGGGGCACTCTGGAACAAAACTGGCCTTGTCTTAGGCTCTGGGCAGTCGGGACCCCCTCCCCAATCAAGGTGGGGGCCCTCCTGGGGCAGCCAGGAATGGAGGTGTGGACACAGCCCCTAAGGCCGGGGAAGGGCCAAGCTCAGACTAGCGACCAGCCTACTGTCCTAAGCTGGGACAGACAAGAAGAGATGGGGATTTGGGGAGGCAGGGGATACAGGAGCAGGATTCAGGTCAGATTCAAGAAAGAACCTGCCAAAGGCAAGCTGAGAGTAACAGCTTTGTCTGGAAAATCAAACGGGCCTGGCCTCTGACTGGGGCCACGGTCAGCGGGGGGCCCTCGATTCGGGGTCCCCCGGCTGCTCCCCTCCCCACCCCCGATCCCAACAAACACACACTGACTCAGCTGCTCCTCTGCCTTGGGTCCATTTGCTTTAATTCATACCCATTTATACAATTAAACACTGGTCTGCTTCCAAGCCTGGGAAGGGGGAGGGGAGGAGAGTTTCTCTGGCCTCTGGGGGAGACAGTGGGAGAGGATGGAGCAGGGAAGGGAGAGTCCCTCACTATGCTGCGTCTGGCCCTCTGGGAGGGAGGAATGGATGGATGGAGGAATGGATGGATGAAGGGAGGGAGAGAGGGAGGGATAGGTGGATGGAGGGAGGGAGGGATGGATGGATGGATGGATGGAGGAATGGATGGATGGATGGATGGATGGATGAAGGGAGGGAGAGAGGGAGGGATAGGTGGATGGAGGGAGGGAGGGAGGGAGGGATGGATGGATGGATGGATGGATGGATGAAAAGAGCCCCTGCTGGCCTCTTCCCTGGAGTGGGGCCCTGGCAGTCTGCTCCCTGGCCCTGAGGTCACGCTGTCTCATTTGGGAAGCACAGAGTCACTCTTGCTTCAGAATCTCTGCCCCAACTGGGAAGAGAGGGTGGGCACAGGGCTCATGCCCTGGACTCCAATTTGGAATTCCCTGGAATCTTCTGCTTGGGTACCCACAAGAGGCTTCCAGGTGCTTTCTGAGTATGCTGGGTGAGGCAGAGTCTACACTTGAGTGATGGGGGACAGTCACCCCCCAGGCCAGGGGGTCCTCAGCGGATGAGGGGGGCTGAGCGGTCATTGGTGACGGTGGGACGAAGTTTCACGGTGGCAAAGGGGTTGGTGCCTCTGAGCGAAGAGAAAGGCAGTGAGGGAGAGAAAAAATGAAGGGTGACCCCCCCATAATCCTAGTGAGACAGACTCACGCAGGGCTTGGGGTGGGGTTCAGATCGCCTCTCCAGAAGGGGAGGGAGATCTAGAGAAGGCTCACATCCCCTCATACATGGACACCAGATAGCGTGCTCTGACCCGGGTTCCAGAATCTTCTGAGTCCGTCCCTCCCAACTGGGCCAGGAGCTCCCATCAGGGCAGGGCAAGGGGAAATTTGGGCCCAGCCACCACCCCACCCAAGGTGTCTGCGCGGCCCACCCCTGGCTGACCTTGTCTGGCCAGTCTCCCACTCACCGGGGGAAGAGCTCCGGGGGGTGCTGCTCCCACGCCATCAGCTTCTGCAAAGGAGGGACTGGTCAGTGTAGGAGGGAGGGGCTGGTGAGCCGAAGCCGGCTCTGCTGTCCATCAATCCCTCTCTCCCACTGATAGCTAGACAGTAACAGCGAGCATTTAGAGCACTTCATAAACATCAACTTTGATCCTCGCCACAGCTCTGTGAGCTATTATGATGGCCATTTAACAGAAGAGGAAACCGAGGCAAACAGAGGGTAAGGGACTTGGCCAGGATCATACAGTTACTCAAGCAAGATTTGAATCCTGGCCTTGACTTCTCCAGCATTCTGTCCATTTCTCTGCCACCAGAGAAGTCTGAAAATCGAGCGGCTCCCGTCTGTCCAAAGGAGGCCTTGAGCCTAACTACAGGGTCCACGGTGGGAGGGAACAGAGAAGGGGCACCTGGAGGGATGCCTGGCCTCGCGTCTCATAGAACTCCCACTGTTCTAGGTCTTTGGCACCCCCCGCCCTTCTAGAGGGCTCTGTGAGCTGGGAAATGCAAGAGCGTTTTCTATCTTACAGGTGAGGGAACTGAGGCTCAGAGAGGAGTCACTTGTCCAGAGTCACACAGCTGAGAAGTATCAAAGTCATGACTCAGAATTCAAGGACTTCAGAGCTTTGAGAGACCTCAGGACATGGAAGGTCAGGGCTGGGAGGGTCTTAAGAACAGGAATGTCAGGGCTGGGAGGGGACTTAGAACAGGGAATGTTAGGGCTGGGAGGGTCTTAGAACAGGGAATGTCAGAGCTGGCAGGGGCCTCAGAACAGAGGATGTCAGAGCTGGGAGGGAACTTTAGAACAGGGAAGGTCAGGGCTGGGAAGGAGCTTAGAACAGGGAAGGTCAGGGCTGGAAGGACACGATGACAGTGTGGTCTGGTGGAAAGAGCACTTGCTCTTTTTTTTCTTTTTTTTTGTTGGGCAATGGGGGTTAAGTGACTTGCCCAGGGTCACACTGCTAGTAAGTGTTATGTATCTGAGGCCGGATTTGAACCTGGGTCTTCCTGAATCCAGGGCTGGTGCTCTATCCACTGTGCCACCTAGCTGCCCCCCCCTTTTTTTTGGATGAGGCAATTGGGGGTTAAGTGACTTGCCCAGGGTCACACAGCTAGTAAGTATCAAGTATCTGAGGCTGGATTTGAACTCTGGTCCTCCCGACTCCACGGCCAGAGCTCTACCCACTGCACCACCGAGCTGCCCTCCTTGCTCTTTCTTTTCAAAGAACCTGGGTTCCCTTTCTCCCTCTGACTCTTCTTTGATCTCGGGAGAGTTACTTCTCTGTGCCTCAGTTTCTTCCTCTGTAAAATGAAGGGGTTGGAGTGGATGACCTCTCAGCCTTCGGATCCGTGAGTGGGGAGAACGCCAGGAGCTCCTCTTAGAGGAGAGCCGAGATGGCCAGCGGGAGGCCAGCAAGGCCGGTCGGTGGCAGGCCGGGTCTCCTGGCCCACTCTAGCCCACTGAAGGGCACGGAGAGCTCACCTTGGCATCGCTGGTGACCCCCGTGCTGCCCACGCTGCTTCTGCGGCTGCTATCTGGGGGCAGCGGGGGCGGGCTGGGGGCTCGGCTTGTGGCCCGGCTGGCCGTCCTGCTGGGGGTGTGGGGCCGGGAACGGCCGTCCCAGTACTCTGAGGAAGCCGGCGTGCTCACTGGGCCGTCCAGGAGATTGTCCAGGCTGTGAGCGCCCCGAAGCGGATAGCACCTGAGTCAAGAGGGTGGCGAGAGGTCAGCCCCTGCCCCCCACTGCCCCTGACCGCCCCACATCAAGCCGAGGAGGCATGCCTGGGCCGACCCGACTGGAGGCGGAGGGCTGGACGTGTTGACCTCGGTGGCAGGGAGCAGAGGCAGGGCAGGGCAGAGGGTTTTGGCCGGGGCGGGGAGGCCTTTTTCCAGCTTTCTCGGTAACTGAAAGGGCCGGGGCTCTTCCCAGCCATTCCCCCCAAGTGCACTCAGTTGTGTGGCCAGTCAGTCCCCTGGCCCTGGCAGCCACCCTCCTTCCCCAGCCCCCCCTGCTGCCCTTACCTGGAGGCCAGCTCACTCGCGGGCAGATCTTCCAGGGGCTTCACGTACGTCTCTGGAAACCAGCCGCTCCTGGGGGGTGTGGGAGGTTGGGCATGATCAGAGGTGGCCCGAGCCTAACCCTGCCCTCCCCAAGCCCTTTGACCAGGTCCTCTCCCGGCCTCCTCTAGGTGGGGCAGATGCATCGTTCACGGATGATACCATCAGTGCCTTGGTGTTCCTCATCACTGGACGGCTCAAGCTAGATGACCCTGGCTCTAGGCATTCAAGGCAAGTCGGTCCGACCTCCTCATTTTAAAAATGGGGAAACTGAGGCCCAGAGAGAAAAGGTGATTTGCTGAGATCACACTGTGTGTAACGGCTGATCTGGGACTGGAATGTGGCTTGGGGAAGTCCCTTTTTGAGCCTCAGTTTCCCTCTCTGTAAAAATGAAGGCGTCGGGCTTGACGGCCTTTCAGCTTCCTCCCAGCTAGAGATGTACGATCCCAGGACCCCGGGTAGCCCCCTCCTGCCTGTCCCCCACTCACGCGGATGACCCCTCCAGCTTGCCATACAGCCAGCCATTCTGGGCCTCAGGCATCAGCACCAGGACCACGTCGCCAGCTGAGAAAGGCAGCAAGGTGTGGTTGGCGCCGTCCGAGTGGGACACCAAGGCCCGAGCTCGCCGGGGGCCCCCGCTGCCACCCTGCCGCTCCCCGAACGAGTTGGAGCGGGACCGCTGCGTGCTGCTGGCGTACAGGGAGGCTGTGCAGGGGAGGGCGGGCGAAGGGTCAGTCCATGTACCAGGCCCGGGGCCCTCCCTCACAGGTCGCTGCAAGAATCCCTCCTGCTTCCTCTTTTTTTTTTTTTTTTTAAGATTATTCTTTTATTTTTTTATTTTTAGGCAATGACTTGCCCAGGGTCCCACAGCTAGTGCGCGTCAAGTGTTTGGTCTGAGGCCGGATTTGAACTCAGGTCCTCCTGACTCCAGGGCCGGTGCTCTATCCACTGTGCCACCTCGCTGCCCCTCTCCTGTTTCCTCTTGCTCTGCCCAAGTGGACCGTGGCTAAGCCCAGATTTGGTCCCAGTGAGGATGCCATCAGGTCTAAGGCTGGTGGGGTGGGAGAGGGTGTCAGGACCCCGGACTCCTCCCGAGGGATGGGGGTGGGGGCTGTGCAGCGGTGGGGGGGGCATACAGTGGGTGCTTGGACTCCCTGGGGGAAGGGATCTGGCTCTTGGGGGAAGAAGGAAGAGGGATGTCTTTGGGATGCCTGGATGGATGGAGTGGGGGTCCCTGAGGAGCCTTCTAGCTCTGCCATCCCCATTTAGGCTCTGAGGCCCCTCCTAGAACTGATTTTTTTCTTCTCTGAGCTCCCTTCTAGCTAGGTAATCCTCTGTTCTAAGTTTTCTCTTTCTGCTGACATTCTCTGTTCTAAGTCCCCAGCTCTGACATCCCCTTTTCTCAGGCCCCTCCCAGCTGTGACAGCCCCTGTTCTCAGGCCACCCCCCAGCTCTGACATCCCCTGTTCTAAGGTCCCTCCCAGCTGTGACATCCC
>NW_020943070.1:3522155-3522495 GCF_900497805.2 Vombatus ursinus | reverse complement strand
CCCCTGTTCTCAACTCCTTCCTATCTCTGACATCCCCTGTTCTCAGGACCCTCCCAGCTTTGACCTTCCCTGTTCTCAGGCCCCTCCCAGCTCTGACATCCCCTGTTCTCAGCTCCTTCCTATCTCTGACATCCCCTGTTCTCAGGCCCCTCCCAGCTCTGACCCTGTTCTCAGGCCCCCCTCCCAGCTCTGACATCCCCTGTTCTCAGCTCCTTCCTACCTCTGACATCCCCTGTTCTCAGGCCCCTCCCAGCTCTGACATCCCCTGTTCTCAACTCCTTCCTATCTCTGATATCCCCTGTTCTCAGGACCCTCCCAGCTTTGACCTTCCCTGTTCTCA
>NW_020943070.1:3506773-3522055 GCF_900497805.2 Vombatus ursinus | reverse complement strand
TGACATCCCCTGTTCTCAGGCCCCTCCCAGCTCTGCCATCCCCTGTTCTCAGGCCCCTCCCAGCTCTGACAGCCCCTGTTCTAAAGCCCCTTCCAGGTCTGACATTCCAAATTCTAAGGTCCTTCCCAATTCTAATAGTGCTGGGTCTTCTTGGGGAGGGAGAATATTGTTTTTCATTGGGGAAGGAGACAGGATTCCCCAAGGGAGGGTCTGTATTGGTCAGGGGAGTGGGGAGGGGTGAGCAGCAGAACTGTGTTCCCAGAATTTCCGTGTGGGGAGGGGTCTGTCCTGAGACTCACTAGAAGATGGTGTCCGGGGCAGGGACATCCGATCCGGGTCCAGCTGGGACACAGGTCTCCCCTCGCTAGGCTCCTGGTCATAGGAGCCCGAGCTATGCCGGCTCTGGGGAGAGCCGAAGTCTCCCAGTGGCCTCTGGGGCTGCGAGGGGAGATGGGCAGGGGAGGGTGGGGAAGGGGGGGGGAGAGGCAGGGCTGCCCCCCACCCTATTCTGCCCCCCACCCCCAGTCCCAGGGCTCCCCATAGGGATTCAGTAGCCTCCTCCCAAGCCACAGAGGAGGTGGCGGGGAGACCCTGGCGGGGAGGTAGGGGGAGGACAGGGTCTCTCGGAAGCTTGAGGTTCTAGGGGGGAGGATCGCCCAGGATGGGGGCCTCAGGTCCCAGGGAGAGAGGGGCATGGCAGGAGGCGGGTACAGGGGGGGCGAGAAAGGTGGCGCCCGTAGCTCCCAGGGGCTCACCATCTCCAGGCGGGTGGGGGTCAGGCGGCCTGATGGGTAGGCTGACCCCAGGGTAGGGCCCAGCAAGCCTGGGGAATGGGCACGAGAGGAGTTTCGGCTGGCTTCAGACTGTTCCTTCCATAAGAGAACTCGGTTCTGCAGAATGCCCCGGGCCTAGGAGAGGAGGAGAGAAGGGTTCAAGTCCTGGCCTGATTGGTCCTCGTGGTGACTTTCAGTAAATCAAGAGCCCCATCGGAGCCTCAGTTTGCTCATCAGAAAATGAGGGTGTGGAGTTAGATGATTTCGAAGCTTCTCCCCCAATTCTGACATCCCCTGTCCTAGGGCCCCTCGCAGCTCTGACATCCCCTGTTCTAGGTCTCTTCCGCTGAATACCAGCTTCTCCCTTGGTTTCTAGGACAGTCCCTCCCAGCCTACTTTCTGTTCTTCACTCAACCCTCTATCACGGTGCCCTATGCCTAGAACACTTTCCATTATTCCTTGGAATCGCTCGTTTATTTCAAGGCTCATTTCAAGCAGCACCTTCCTACCTTTGAATTCTCCTGTTCTCCCCACCCTCCACCCCAATCTCCTGGTTTACCCTCTCAAATCCCTTGTATTTGTCTTGGACGTGTCAGTATGGGAGCATGCCATCTCCCCCATTAGAAGGTAAGCTCCTTGAGGGCAGGGACCCCAGTGCTTAGCACATAGTAAGCACTTTAAATGGCTGATGGATAGACTGGCCTTTATGGACCATGTGCTGAGGCAGAAATACACTAAAGATAAATGTTAAAAGGCAGAAACATGAAACATCTTTTTTAGACCATAATTTAATAAAGATGGGCATTAGTACCGAGAATAGATTAGAATGATGCCTCACAAGGTAATTGTAATAACTCAGGCAGGAGGCAACGAGGGGCCTGGGTGAGTCAGAAATCGCCAGGTAGACTCATCATACAATCACTCCCAAACCTATGTACCTAGCCTTCATTTCTCTCCTGGGCTCTGGTCCTATATGCCATCAGCCTGGGTGTCCTATGGGCACCCCAACTCTGATACATCTAAAACAGACTTTATTATCCTCCCCCTGCCGCCACTCCCAAATTCTCCTCCCCTTTCCTAAGCTTCCTGCTCCTTTGGAGGCCCTCATCAACCTTCCAGACATCCAGGTGCCCCATCTTGGGATTCTTTTGGACTCACCACTCTCTCTCACGCCACACTGCCAAATCTGGTCCTTTCTCCCTCCTCACATCTGACCACTCAGGCCTTCATTACCTAATATCTGGACTACCAAAAGTCTTTTTTTTTTTAATTTGGGTGCAGGAATTCCCTCCACTGACAAAGGTTGCAGCCCATCTGTCTCTTAGCAGATGGACCTCATGAGTTGCTGTGGCTGAAAAATTCATCACCTGATGGTAGAACTTTTCTGAGCATTGCTAGGCTGGTCCTCATACAAGAGATGTCCACTAGGCCCCTATTCTAAGTCCTTTTTTTTTAGCTTGATGGGACCTCCCAGGTCTTGCCCTCTGCTGCATAGCCTCGGAGAACCCGTGATCACCCCCACAAAATGGTGACTCAGGGTCTAAGAGATTTGGGGGGAGTGACTTCCTCAGGGTGGGGGCCCCCTCTCTCCACCCAAGCATACTGACCCTCTCTGTGAGATAACAGACAATCCTAGGGACTTTCTGGAGATGGACAGATGTTAGGTGACTTGCCCAAGGTTACGGTAAATATCAGAGGCGAGGTGTGGATGGAGAGCTTCCTGATTCTGATTCGAGCACTCATCGCTGTGGACACAGTGTGGACGTGGTGGGTGCAGACATAGACGCATATGTGTATAGATCCACCCAGGGTGCACACGTACATACTGATGTATGCAAGGGCACACACATGTCCACGAGACATCTCTGACTGTGTGTGCGCATTTTGTGAACATACATGTATGTGTGTGAAGAGTAAAGCTCCCAAGGGCACTAAGGCTTTTGGGACGCCCCAGATACATCTGCGTTTTCATCACTATAGGGATGCATAATCGCTCCTGATGGGGAAACTCTCTCCCTGCAGGTCAGCACCAGGGGTGGGGTGAGAGGCAGGATTTGAAATCCAGCTTCATTCTCTGCTTCCAGTCTCTCCCCTCCCCAATTCGTGCTCCACGACGCGCCAAACTGATGTTCCTCCAACTCAGGTCTGACCGTCCAGTAGAGCGTAAGCTCCTTGAAGGCAGGGGCTGACTTTTTTTTTTTTTTTGGCGTCTTTCTGTATCTCAAGCATTTAGCATAGTGTCTGGCACAGAGTAGGTGCTTAATAAAGGTTAATTGACTGACTGACTGACTGAATGTTGCTCCCCTTTTCAAGAAGTTCCCAGGATAAAATACAAACATTTCGCTGATAGGCGGAGAGAGTCCTTTACCGGCAGGCTGCTCCGGCCTGTCTCCTTCCCTAGCTCGGTGGTGGCCAAAGCCGCCGGCTCTCATCTCCTTGACTATCGACATAGGCTACCACTGGGGGGCGCAGTGGATAGAGCGCCAGGCCCACAGTCAGCAAGACTTGAGTTCAAATCTAACCTCTGACACTTATTAGCTGTATGACTCTGGGTAAGTCATGTAACCTTGTTCAGCCTCGGTTTCCTCTTCTGTAAAATGGTAACAACAATAGCACCTAACTTCCAGGGTTGTATATATATACATATATATATGTATAAGGTATGTATGTATATGTGTGTATATATCATATATGTGTGTATGTGTATCTATATAGCCATTTGGTACACAGAAATATATGTAATTCACATATACATGCATACACAATAGATGCACATATGCCAGTGTAACACATATATGAACATAGCAGGTACATATATGTATGTATACAAAGGTAATATGCATATGCATGTACATTCACACACACACAAACACACACACACATAAGGACCAGTGTTTTTTCTAACTCTGAAATTCTAGAAAATACCAGAAGAGTGAGCGTGTTTTTCATCTCCTACTTTGAGCTAAGTATCCCCAGTTCCTTCAATCCATTTCTAATCCCCTTCCTCACCATTCTAGTCATTCTGGTAGATAGATGATAGATAGATAGATAGATAGATAGATAGATAGATAGATAGATAGATAGACGGACGGATGGTTGGATGATGGATGGATAGATAGACAGATGGATAGGTGGATGGATGAATAGATAGATGGATGGATGCATGGATGCATAGATGGATGGATGGATGGATATGTAGACAGACAGACAGATGGATGGATGGATGGATGCATGGATGGATGGATGGATGGATACATAGATAGATGGATGGATGCATGGATGCATGGATGGATGGATGGATGGATACATAGATAGACAGACAGATGGATGGATGGATGGATGGATGGATGGACAGAAAGACAGATGGATGGATGGATGGATGGATGGATGGATGGATGGATGGATGGTTGCATAGATAGACAGACGGACAGATGGACAGATGGACGGACTGATGGATGGATGGATGGATAGATGGATAGATGGAGACAGAAAGATAGATGGGTGGATGGATGGATGGATGGATAGATAGATGGATAGATAGGTAGGTAGAAATTATCCATCTATATCTCATGTTCTTTGTCGTTCATTTTCAAAGATGACCAGTGACATTACGGGTGATGTCTTGAATTGCGAATGAATTGGATTTAAGTGAGGCAGAGTTGCACAAAGTCATTGGCCTCACTCTGTCTACCTGAGTCATCGAAGTCCAGTGGCCGGACAAAAGTCAAAACTACTGTCAATGGCCCAGGATGCACTGGATGATCTTGGCGTCTTTGACGTCTGACCAAGTTCTCAGCGCTCCATGGTGCCTGTTTCAGCCGCCTTTGTAGCCCATGGAACAAATTGTTCTCATCTGCTCCTTCTGCCAGGGGAAGTCTTCACATGCTTGGGCTGGGACCCCCCCCCCCCCACCCTAACTCGCTGACAGATTCGAGGCCCTCTGGTTACTCTGACCCAGCACAGTCTGTCTGTGACATGGTTTACCAGAGTGTGCTCTCTGCACACGCTACAGTTTCTTGGAGTCACAAGTGAGATTCGGGTGACAGGTGGACACTAAAGGTAGACAAGCTGCCCTGAAAGGGGCTTGGCAGCCCTCACACTGGAGGTGCTAGTCCTCCCTGAATACCCGCACACCCCCATCTATATCTATCTATTTATCCGGGAAGGAAGGAAGGCAGGGAGGGAGGGGCCTGGCTCATTAGAAAGTGCTCTGGACTCAGAAGGGAAAGCCCCGGGTTCCAGGGCTGGCTCCAGCATTTCCTAGCTAGTCAGTAACAGACAACTGGACTGAGAGTCATGAGATCTGAGTTCAGATCTGGGCTCCACCACTCACTACCAGTGTGACCTTGAGCAAGTAGCTCAACCTCTCCGGACCTCTGTTTCCTCATCTGTAAAATGGAGGAGTAGAACTCGGGGACTTCTAGAATTCCCACATGTCTGTTCCGAGGACTTCTGGGACTAAGGTGGGATAAGGGGAAACCCTTCCCCAGCCCACGCCCCCAGCCCAGGCCCTCGGGCTCACCCGGCCAAAGAACTGCAGGAAGGTGTTGGATAACAGCAGGTGCTTTTCGGCCAGGAACCGATAGCGCCTCTTCTCCTCCAGCTCGGCTGCTCTCTGGCTCTCCGAGACAAAAGCATGCATCTGGGCGTGCAGTCTGTTCACGCTCTCCTGGGGAGGGACAGAGAGGATGAGGGAGGGGCTCCACCAGAGATGAGGGGCTCAGGCATCCTGCATCCCTGAATCGCCTAAGTGCATCTCCTGCAATCGGTGTCCCTAGGGATGTATGGGGAACTCACTAGCCAACAAATTAAAGCGGATTTATTCAGCACCTACTGGGGACACCAAAAAAAAAAAAAAAGGCAAAACAGCCCCTGGCCGCAGGGAGCTTGAACTCTAATGGGGAGTGAGAGGCGAACAACTATGTAATATGAGGTATAGACAGGCAGCCAAGCCTACTTGAGACCTCTCAGTGGCTGGGAAGTGTTTCCCGCCTTGGCCTCAGTGAGATTTCCACCCATTCCTCCAAGCCCGAGCCCTCTTCGGCTCCATGACGACTGCCACGTCTCCCCTGGGCTTACTCTTCCCCCACAGTGTGACCTCAAGGTCTATCTCCAACCCAAACGCCTCACTCCAGACACTCTCCCAATGTGTCCAAGTCCCTTGGAAAACATGGCGCCTGGAACGGAGCACAATCCTGCTCAAGGGTCTGACCATGGCAGCCAGCAGCAGGAAGCTTACTTCCCTGGCCCTGCCCAATCACAGATGGCATTCAACACCCTCACACCCCTAGATCTTTTTAAAATGACCTGGGTCCTCTCCCCCTTTCCAGCTCTCCTTCAGCTGTTACCTTTGCCTATTAGAATAGAAGCCCCTTGAGGACAGGGACAGCCTTGCTTGCTTGTGAGACCTTAGCACTAACAACTTGATCTGTCTATACAGTCCAGCCACATCTCCTCCCCCACCTCCACCACTTTGTGCTTATGAAATTGATTGTTTGAACCTCAGTTTAAGATCTTACATTGATTTCTCTTCAATTTCCTCCATATTTCATTTGGCCCATCATCTTAATTCTCTTGCCAGCACCTCCATAGCATGGGGAATGCCCAACTCCAGAAAGTTCCAGGAAAGCAAAGATTTCCTCATTTTTCCCTGTCACTATCCCTCTTATCCCCTGAGTTCAGATCCTGCCTCAGACATTTACAAGCTGGGTGACCCTGAATCAAGTCAGCCTCAGTTTCCTCATCTGTAAAATGGGGACAATAATGGGCCCTGCCTCCCAGGAGTATTGTGAGATAACATATATAAAAGGCTTTACAAACCACACTATTATTATTAATATTGATTATTATTAAATACCATCGCCATCCTGAAGTCTTCCCTGACAGAGGTCTCCTTATAAAGAGGATTTTTCTGGTAGTTCTCCAGCTAGCACTGAGCCTTTGAATGCCTCCCAGACCCCCAGCCCAGCACATAGAAGGCACTCACTGAATGTCTGCCTCCCTCTGGGATCCCTCCTGGCTTTAGAGTCTATGGAGGACCTTGGGTTTTTGTAGATGAACTTTTAGCAGAGTCAGGAAAGTGAGTAAGTAGGGACCTGGTCCCCTGGGAAGCATCAAAGATTTAGAGCTGGAATGGACTTTAAAGGCCATTGAATCTAAGCTCCCTCATTTTACATGTGAGGAAATGGAAGCATAGAGAGTGTAAGGGGACTTGCCCAGGGTCATGCAGCTAGTAAACGTTTGAAATAGGATTTGAACTCAGGTCTTCCTGCTGCCGGCGCCTTGTGGTCCACAGCCGGTGAACGAAGGGCTGTGGGTGTGATTGATTTTAATGGGGGCAGGGCTGGGCTCCCTCCCCCTTTGCCCACCTGGCTCACCTTCATCTCCCTCGCACTCTTGTCCCTCTTTCTCTCCATCCTCCACAGCTCCGACATGCATTTCTCCAGGTTGGCAGCGCGGTGCCGGTATTCTATCTCATAGTGCTGGCAGCTGTCCTAGAGAGTGGGAGATGTTGGAGCGGGGTGGGGGGAGGAACAAGGCAGCAGAGGTCAGCAGAGCTGGTGAAACTACTCATTAACTACATCACCGTTGGGGAGTTACTGTCTCTTTCTGGTCCTCTCTACACTCATCTCTAAAATGGGAATAGTCATCCTTGCCTTGCCTTCCTTAGGCTGGAAGAGACTTTAGACATCATCTAGTCCCACTGCCTCATCTTCCAGACGAGGAAACTGAGGTCCAAAGGACACAATGTGGGAAAGCGCCCTGTAAACAGTAACAGCAGCAAAGTATGCCACGAAACGAAGTGTGTATAGCTTTAAGGCTTACAAAAGACACCACATACACGATCTTGTTTGATTATCACAACAACCCTGTAAACTGGGTTCTCCAGATGTTATTACTCCTATTTTACAAACAAGGAAACTGAGGCTCAGGGAGCTAAAAGGACTTGTCCAAGATCAGGCAGTTAGTATGTGTCAGAGCCAGGATTTGAACCCAGGTTTCTCCTGATTCCAGCTACAAGGTCCAAGTCTTTTCACTATAACATGCTGCCTTTCTAATTATTATTCCTTCCAATCCTAGAAGGAGGCCACTGCACTAGGGACAGAGGTCAGTTTGTTTCTGTGCCTTAGTGGAATCTGGGGGGAGGATTTCACTGCAGAATCCCTCCCTTTCCCCCCAGGGAGAGGAATCACGAATGGAAACCCCTTAGGGCTGGGGACCACAGGGACACTTGTGCGCTCAGCACCAGAGGTGGGGTGTGGCTGTCGGGGAGCTGGGGCTGGACTCACTTTGATAAACTGCATGTCCAGCTTGGTGTTCTTCTCCATGTGCTGCAGAAGGTCTCCATGGAAGGTCTGCACCTGCGACGAAGGCAGAAGATCAACAAACGCCCCTTCTTTCTTCTCATGCCTATGCCTGGGTCTGCACTGCCATGCACAGTGACAGAGTAGGGAGAACCCTTAGAACGTGGAATGTAAGAGCTGGGAGGTATCTTCGAACACAGACTGTCAGAGCTAGGAGGAGCCTAGAACAGGGAATGTTAGGGCTGGAAGGGACCTTAGAACAGAGACTGTCAGAGCTGGGAGGGGCCTTAGAACAGGGAATGTTAGAACAAGAGAACATTCAAATTTGGAGGAACTTCAAAGAAAAAATAATAAAACCTTCATTTTGCAGTTGAAGAAACTGAGGGCTAGAGGAGGAAGTAACTGTCCCCAAAGTCCTAGCCCTAACTGTTAGCACAAGAGCCATAAAACTGGCCATGCCCTTGAACCCTTTAATGGTTCCTTAGGACTTTACTCCACAGGCACAACTCCAAATGGGAATCAAAGCCTCGTTTGTCTCAAGGTGTTGATGAAGACGAATAGGTAAACAATACCAAGCATTTCAGGGTCAGGGAGCGGCCAGGGTCCCCGTGGTACTTCCTGCAATGGAGGATTCTGATGAAATAGATGCCAAAAGGAGGGTCGGTCACGACTATGGGAAATTCTATGAGAAAGACGATGCCAAAGAATGCTGGCCATTTTGGCACTGAGAAAAGAGAATGAGAGGCAGTATGGCCTAGTGGATAAAGTGCTGGACCTGTAGTCAGACAAATCTAGATTCAAGTCCCACCTCTGACATTAGCTGTTTGACCTTGGACGAAACAGGTTAGCCTCAGGCAGCTCTCTTAAGTTTTTTCTAGTAAGTTATGGATGGATTGCAATCTGCCTTTGTGGAGGGAGTAAATATTAATAGTAAATAGCATACACATAAATTAATCAATAAGTAAGTAAAAAAGTAATTAGTAATGAGTTAGTAAGTTAATAGTAAATAGCATACATATAAATATTATTATTATTATCTGTAAAATGGGATAATAATAGCACCTCTTTCCCAGAGTTGTTGTGAGGATCAAATGAGATGATATTTATCAAGTACTTAGCATACATAGTAAATATTAGTAGCAAATAGCATACATATAAGTTAATCAATTAATCAGTAAATTAGTGAATTTAGTTTATTAGTAAATTTAATCAGTAATAAAGCAGCGGCTCAATTAGCAAACTTAGTTAATTAGTAAATTAATAGTAAATCGTGTGCATATAAATATTAGTTGCTATTATTGCTGTTATCTGTAAAATGGGATAATAATAGCACCTCCCTCCCAGGTTTCTTGTGAGGACCAAATGAGATACTAATTGCTAACAATGTAAAGTGTGCTCTATAAAGTGTGCTGCTGTTATTATTCTATCTGGGGGGAGGGAATATTTCCCCCCCCAGGGTAGGGGAGGGGTGCATGATAGAGTCTTCCACTCTCTGCAGGGCTGTGAGGGCCACTGCGGTAAGGGCTCCCTCGTGGGGGAGGGTTTGGGCCAGATTCCCCCCCCTTTCCCACTCCCCTCTTGCCGCCCTGTACCGCCTGACTGTACTTTGGTCTAGGGATGGGATCAGAAGCCAGAAAAAACCTTTCCCCTGATGGGAGACAAGCCCCAAAGGACCTGACCGGGACGACAGGATGCCTTTGTGAGCTCGGGGAGGCATTGTTCCCTCGGGCTGAGGTTCGGGTCCTGTTCCTTAGGCATCACCGGAGCTGTGGGCCACGATGCCCACGTCCCACCAGGCTGCCAGCCGCAGATTTCCTGATTAGCCAAGGCGGGGGCTGGGATTAAAGACAGACCAAAACCCTGAAGGGACGGCTTGTGGCTGGGAGGATTTCAGGGCTCCGGGTCCAAAGGAGGCCCGGCTAGGAGCAGGTGCTGGCAAAGGCAGGGGCCTCAGGTGACTTTGGGTGAAGCCTCTGGTAACGAACTAATGGCGGATTTGTGCGGGAAGCAGGATCCCAGGATGCACCTGGGCACCTGTCTAGCCTAACCCATGGTTCAGACCCCATCGCCTTGGGCAGCAAAGTGGCAGAGCCACCTTGTAGAGGCCCATCCATAAAATGGGGAGGTTCCTAAGTTCGATTTTAGAGGGCTACTGTGGGGATTATACGAGACAACATATGGAAAATGCTTTGGAAATATCAAATCGCCATTTAAACGTTCCCTCCTCCCTGACCGCTCCTCCTCTGACGTGGCCTTCAAGGCCCTTCGCCTTGCTATGTGAGCTCCTCTGGGCACTCTTGGGTGTATCAATGTCCTTTTTAAAAAATGGTGCCTAGAACAGAACACTAGCCCTCCAGGTACGGTCTGACCAGGGAAGGAGACGGGGGAACTGTCACCTCCCTCATCCCTGGATACGTCCAGCCCCCACAGCGGCCAGATGTTGAGTTTTTTTTTCCCTGTATGTTGAACTTGCAGTCCACTAAAACCCTCAGATCTCCTTTTCCCTTAGATCTATTATCTAAGCACACTTCCTCCGGTGTGTGGACATGAATGAAGTTGGGTTTTGGAACCCAAGGGAATCTAGCACAGATCTTCTGACTCCAAGTCCAGCCCCCATCCCACTGCCCTGCCATCCCACTGCCTCGGGGTAGGCCTGTTTTAATTGGAAGGGCTGGCTCTAGAAGTTGGGGGAGGCTGCCAAGAAAAAGCGGCCTGATAGCTCAGCGGCTGATGCAGCTACAACAGTCTCAGAGTGAGTTGGTTCCTAAAACAAGATGGCAGCCAGCCATTTGTGGAGACTAGGGAGAGCCACAAGTGAGACAGAGATAGGGTTAGCTTAGGAAGCTCACGCCAGCCGCTCTGGCCCGTGTGGCCCAAGGTTCCCAGGCTCTCTCACCCTGAGGTTCAGGGTTCTGGCAGTGTGTTGATTTTTACCTGTAGACGCCATGATGCTTTCCTTAAGGGTAAGGAAAGTCCTTCTGAAACAAGCAAACAAACCCTAACCTTCTTCTCCAAGTGAGCTGAGGATACAGAAAGAGGTGTCCAGGCTGAGCTTGATAATAGTGGGTGGCAGTGTGAGAGAGGTACAGAAGGATGGCCCCCTTACGGCTCCGGCAGGAGATGGCTAGGAAAGGTCGGAGACGTTGAGAGTATCACAGAAGAAGTTAGAGTATCACATCCTCTGGTGGGATGGGTCCTACAGCTCAAGCGCAGTTATAAGACTCCATCCTAGTCTTAATTCATGATGAGCTAGGTGGCGCAACGGATAAAGTACTAGGCCTGGAGTCAGGAAGACTCGAATTCAAATCCAGCCTCAGACACGTACCAGCCGTGTGACCCTGGACAAGGCACTTCCCGTCTCTGTCTGCCTCAGTTTCCTCAATTGTAAAATGGGGATAATTCCTCCCAGGGTTGTTGTGAGAATCAAATGAGATGTCTGTACAGCACTTAGCACGGTGCCCGGTATACAGTAGGAGCTGGATAAGTGTGTCTTCTTGTTATTGTTATATGGTGGTCTTAGAGGAGGAGAGGCCAGGACCAGGGAGGTGAGAGCCCAGCCCTGCTCTGACAGCATTGGGAAAGACATGGATCAGCTGGGAGGTGCCTGGGATAGAGACGGGATTTCAGGCCATGTAAGGACCGACTGGTTGGAAAGCGAGGTTTGTTCTGGTGAAGAGAACCTGGCCTTCTTCAAGTATTTCCAGGGTTGTTGCAGACAAGGACTGAGCTCAAGGGCAGAATAGTAAGACCAGAAGGCACTTGGGAGAAGGCACTGTAGACCCAGAGGTGGAAGGGAGTTCAGAGGCCACCTGGTCCAAACCCTGCATCTTACTGATGGGGAAACTGAGGAGGCAGTGATGTGGCCAAGGTAAATGCCGGGAGCGGGGCTGGAAGCCAGGGTGCCTGCTGATCCCAGAAGAACCACTTAGAAATGGCCCAGAGGTCCACGGAGAGATGCGTGGCAGGTTGAGTGGACAGCAGCCACATTCTGGCTCCCACCCCCGGCCCTCCTTGCCAGCCCGTGTCTTGAATCCCGTGACCCCTCCTGAAAAGGGCCTGCCCTCTCTTTTACACAAAGGTCTGGGGGCATTTATTAGGGCACGCGCCTTCCTAGGGCCGTCTTGGGCACCCAGCCTGCCCCCCATGGGTTGGCCTGGAGACTCACGACGACTTCCAGGTCGTTGTTCAGGTGCCGCTGGGTGTCTGACATCTGCACAAGGATCTCACCTGCAAGACAGGGGAGGAAAGAGTGAGATTGCGCTGGGCAGGTGCGCCGGCCGGCCCCACCCCAGCGCATCAGGCCCCCCGCCGGGTGAGCACTGGGGCAAAGTCCGTGTTTGCAGAGATAGCTCCCAGGGCTGGAGCGACCCTGACTCCGGATCTTAGCTGATAAGCATGAGTGCTAGCCTCCTCCCGTCCTGCACCTGCCCAGCCCGGTCAATGGGCACAGGGGCCCCTAACACCAGCTCTTGACTGGAGGTCAACTTCAAGTTTACAAAGCACCTTCCCCCTAATCCCTGTGAGATAAGGAATGCAAGGATCGCCACTTCTTTTTTTACAGATAGCGAAACTGAGGCCCCCATAAGAAGCAACAACTTGCCGAGGGTCACTGAGTCAGTAAGGATCGTAAAATCATAGAGCTAAAATTGGAAGAGACTTTGGAAACCATCTAGCCCAACTCCCTCAATTTTTCAGCTGAGGAAACTGAGGACCAGAGAGATCGTGACCTGCCTAGGGTCATGCAGCAGTATCAGAGCTAAGATTTGCGCACAGGAGCTTTAACTCCAGAGTTAGATTTCCTGGCTCTAGGCTCGCCCTACTATACGGCCTACAGAGAGCACACAGCCTTGGCCTCCGGAAGGATCTGCACTCCAGTCCTGCCTCTAGTATTCACTGTGTGACTATGGACAAGTCACTTCCCCTCACGGAGCCTTAGTTTTCTCATCTGTAAAATGGGAATAATAATCCTTTTACCATGGGGCTTTTGGAGAGCACTGAGTCTGCAGGGGCTAATCTGACCCTCCTTATTTGGATGGTGGTGGGAGGCCAGCGGCCCATCAGGCCTGGCACGAGGGAGGTGGGGCGGGAGCAGGGTCTCCTACCCAGTAGCTGCGAGGTCGAGCTCTGCAGGGCTTGTTCCCCGATCTTCTGGATGGCCTTGAAGTAGACTTCGGCCGCTTCGGACAGCGCTGCCCAGGGAGGGAAAGGATGCACGTGGCTCAGCCCGTGACCCAGCCCCAGGCCCGCTCCAAAGTCCCTTCTTCATCCGCTGCTCCTTAAGCCCAACCCAGGCTGGCCCTCCCCCACCAAAACTCCCCCATGCCTCCCTAGTGACCATCCCCCTCTGACCTCGCACAACCTTGTCTGGAGGCACCCTCCGGAATTCCCTTACGGGGAAATGTGGGCAGTTCACTCCCCATTAGACTATAAGCACAAGGAAGGCAGGGGCTGTGCCTTAGCTAATCCTCGCCATCTCCCCAGTGCCCAGACCCAGGCTCTGAACCCCGAAGGTGCCCGATAAATGCTGAATGCATGAATGGATGAATGAGATCTGATCCCCCCAAACCCGCCAGACCAAAGCCCACACCCCGAACACCAGCGCCATCCTTCTCTTCCTCCCCTCTGGCGTCTCTCCCATAAGTCTGTGTGATATGGTGGGGAATACATGTAGAGGTGGGGGGGAAGTGAATGTGGGGAGGAGGCATCTGGGAGGGAGGCACGGGAGGGTTGGGGTACAGACTAATCATCGCTTTATTTTGTTAGCTCCTAAAGAGCCTGACACATGTTTATGAGAGTGCCTCCCACAGTGGGCAACTGGTAATAATAATAGCAATAGTAATAATTACAACAATAATAGTAATAACAATAATAATGCTAATAATGATGATGATAATAATAATGATGATTAAGAATAGTAACGAAATTGTAACAATAGTAATAACAATGATAATACTAGTAATCACTGATAGTAATACCAGTAATAATAATGATAGCAGCAGCATTTATGGAGCACTTTCAGGTCTGCAAAGCACTTTACAACTACTATCTCATTTGAGCCTCCCAACAGCCTGGAGAGGGAGGTGCTATTATCATCACTGTCTTCATTTTACAGATTGGGATAACTGAGGCTCAGACCTGCCCAAGGTCACACAGTCAGAAAGCGTCAGAGAGGAGATTCAAGCACAGTCTCCCTAGTCTGAGTCTTTTATTCTCTCCACTCCATGAGGATGGGCAGGTGGGGGGAGGGGCTTGGGAAAAGCTGTAAGCATCCTCACTCACCATGAAAAGCACGAAGGTAGTTGTTACCCAGGTATACGAGATGTTCCAGGGCAGGGTTAAACTGCTCCATGATGCTCTGGGGTCCCAGGCCAGGGAATCAGAGAAGGGATGGGACACGAGAAGTTAACAGGAAGAGCATGGTCCCCCCGCCTCCCTCTCTTCAAGGTCTGGAGCCTCTGTGATGCCTCCAGATTCCAGGTAGTGTTGGCTGCCTGAGAGGGGGCCCACATCCAGTCTGTGAGTGGGCGCTAGGGATTCCAGGCTCCCCCAGCTCCACAGAATCAGAAAGTCTGGGGTGGGGACCTAAGAGGTCACCAAGCCCGACCTCTCACCACTGCAGCATCCCCTCATGGCAGTCAGCTCACCTCTGCTTAGATATTCCCTGTAACAGGGAGCTCACTTCCTCACTGGGTAGCTATTCCATTCTGGGAGAGTCTAATGAGCAAGTTTTTTTTTCTCTCGAAGGCTGCCTCCCCTTCTCTGTGCTTTGGGGTGACATGGAATCCTTCCTCCCTCCCTCCTGCGTCGGCTGGGAGCAGAGTGGGTGGCTTTCCTTTAGACCACCCCTCCTCAAGCCCACCATTGCTGACGATCAGCCTTGCTAAATATAGCTCTGTGGGGCAACAGGACACCATGTTTCACCTGGCCAGGATGCTGCCCGGGGCTGCCCGGGGTGCTTAAAACACCGGTGGGAATTGCACCTCAGGACCCCACCTGAGGAAGCCAACTTGCTATTCTCCCCACAAAAGTGAAAATGACTTAGACCTGCCCCCCCCCCGGGTGGAGACAGACCACCATCTTCACAAGAGAAAGCCCCATTCTCTTATGTTTTCTCCCAGGAGGCCTGTGAGGTTGGGATTATTCATTAGCCCCATTTTACTGATGAGAAACTGAGGCTCATAGGCATTAGATGACTTGACAATGGT
>NW_020943070.1:3496732-3506763 GCF_900497805.2 Vombatus ursinus | reverse complement strand
CTGCCAGGGGCAGAGGCCTCCTCTGGCTCCAGGATTTGGGGGCTCTCAGGGGCTGCCCTTCCCGATGCTGGGCAGGGGCTCTAGGCCCCCACCCCAGCCCCAGAACTCTCTCTAGGCTCTGGTCTTCTAAGGCTTGCTCCCCTCCTTCTCTCTCCTCTTTTAGACCTGACCCATCCCTCACCCTCTGATGAGAAACTGAGGCTCATAGGCATTAGATGACTTGACAATGGTCACCATGCTAGCCTGGCAGGAGCCCACTGACGGCCCTGTTTGGCAGAGACTTTGTGGGATGGGACATCAAAGACAACCAATGAGTAGGCATTTATTAATCACCTACTACATACCTAGCACTGTGTAGACTGCAGGGACAAGGAGAAAAATGATACAGCCCTTGACCTCAAGGTCGGCACTGGAGGCCCAAGCCAGGGGGTCAGAGGCAGTAATTCTCCCCTCGGCCCACACACTGAACCTCCACTTGGCCTGTGTCGGCATGCCCCAGAGAAGGGGCTCTGGGGTAACCCCGATTTTCTTTCAATGGGAGGTGCTCAAAGTCCAAGACGCGGACTCCAGCGCCCTCCCTGGGCCTGGTGAAGGCCTGGGCCAGCTTGCCGGACATCTGCCTCCCAGGCTTTGGGGAACTGAGCTGACCATGCTCACCTTGTAGATAGCCACTGTAGATCGATAGAATTGCTCCATCTCGAGGGCCATGAAGAGGGAGGGGAAGCCCCTTGAAGAAGACCAGGGAAGGTGGGTGGCTGAGGCCTCTCCCAAGAGATTCCACAACTGGACACCAAGAGGCTGTGTGCCCAGCAGCGTCCTCACTGCACCTGAGCCCTCCAAAGGGCTGGTGCTGGGGTGGGGATGGAGGACTGAAGGAAGGTTAATTATTCACCAGTCGGGATGTCAGAATCTGATCTGGGGCTGTAACTGGACGCCGGTGGGGGGTGGGTGGGAAGGAAGCCTGGGACAGTGATGGGGGCTCACGTGACCTTCTCTCTGAATTATTCAACCCTCTGGGCAGGCTCAGCAACCATCTCCCTGCTACCCTCCAGGCTACCCATACTGGGGTTTGCAGCAGCAGAGGGAGCCCCAAAGGCCACCTGGTGGGGTTCCCTTTGGCTCCATGCCCAGGCTGGGACCCCCCCCAATTCCCTCCCCAACTGCCTTGTTGGACAACTGCCAACATCCGGGCCGGCCTCCTGGGAGAGTGCCTTCTCCCTCTGCCCCCATGCGCCCTTCAGTTTCTATTTGGAGCCAGAAGCCTTCCAACATCCCAACTGCCTGGGTGGCCTTGGGACAGCGATCACTCCTCTCTGGGCCTCAACTGTCTCCAGGTCAAAGGCTCCTTCCAGCTCTAAATCCCATGGTGACCCCCAGAAACAGGATGCTGTCCGGAAGCCAGGACAAGGACTTTAGAGCCAACCCCAGCCCCCTCACCTCGTAACCAGCACACTTTCCAGGGGCACCAATGAAGCTGCGCTCAGGGCTTACCTGACACACTTGCTGCTCCATTTTCTGGCCCTCACTCCTATGTCCTTATAAATGCTGTTGCCTTTACAAGTTCCACCCCCCGTTGGCTAGGACCCGCACATCTGCCCCAGTGCCCAAGACAGAAAGACGACTCCCCGTTTCTTTAATTGTGGCTGGGGTCCTCTCGACCCCAGTCTGGGGAAGGAGCAGAGGGCTGGGAGCCCCCCAGGGTTCCTCATGTCTATCCCTTTCATTTTGGTGATGAGAAAACCGAGGCCTAACTAGCTGTTTCCTTTTCTGGCCGGCCTCCCTCGTGCCATTCCACACTCCCATCCCACTTCCTTCATTCAATGTGTCCTCAGTGTTAGGAGGGGGTGCAGAGGGGAAATAAGGGAATGCTTCTTTGGTTCAACCATGAGAAACACTGACTCTTGTGCCGTGGGACTGCTCTGGGCCCAAGGTCCCTCCCTCCCAGCTCTAAATGATCTGATCCCAAGATTCAACCCTCCCCTTCAGAGGAGTTGAGCCACAGGCCCGAGCTCACATCAACATAAGCAGGATCTCAAGCCATTTATTTCAGTTTGAGGAGGGGTAGAGGTGGAGGTGCCACCCAGCACCCCTCTTCTTGCCCACATCCTCTGTGGGGGGGCACCGGGAGCCAGGCCCCAAGGAGCAGCTTAGAACATTTCCTTGTTTAAGAACCAAACCAGTGGAGGAGGGGGAGGGGAGAAGGGAGCAGGTGACCCAACACAGGGTGAACTTTGAGAGCTTCCTGGGCTGGGGCAGGAGACTGGGGGCAAAGTTGGCTCTGGACTTCTTCCTTCTTGGGGCCGGGTGGATTCTCCCTTGGGGAGGTGAAGCGGGAATCTGCAGCCCGGGAGAGCCACTGAAGGGGCTGAGGCTCCCTGGCACAACAGCCAGACCCCCGGAGGTGAGGCAGAGAACAGACTGCTTCCAGGCCCATCTCGGGCCTCCCCCAGCTCCCCAGGCCCTCCAGCCAAGGTCCTAATACGAAATCCAGTAGATTCCTGTCCAGTTTTCTTCCTCACCCCCGTGGCCCAGCTTGGCAAAGGGTGGCTCTGGAGGGGAAGGTGGCACGAGCTGGAGGACGTGGAGGAGGGAATGAGGCATAAGGAGGGTGGTGGCTCCGGCCAGCACTTTAAGGCAGTGACGGCAAGAAGAGAGGGCCTCATGCTTGAGGCGTCAAGGCCCCAGGCTGGGAACACCCCAAACCCCTCAGAGGGGTGGGAGGGGATGCCCCTCCAGACGGGTGCTCATCCTGGGCACTTCCTCCTCCTGGCAGGCGGGGTCCCGCCTTCCAAATCCCAGGCATCATTCCTTGCCAGGTCTCCGGGGTGAGGCGGGCCGGGGTGGGGCTGGGGCAACGCCCCCTCCTCCCCTCCTGCCAGCCTCAGGGGGTGAGCAGCTGCTGAACCAGCTTCTGGAACTGATCCCGCTGCTCATAGATGTAAACCTCGGTCTCCCAGAGGGCGTTCACCAGGACCGTGTCGCTGACCTCGTCCAGCATGATGTCTGTCCCCAGCTGGGGGTTCAGTCTGTCAGAGGAAGGGAGAGCAGTCACTGGCAGGGGGGAGATGGAGAGGGGCGAGGGCTAAGGCTTTGGTGCCCATGATAGGTGGACAGAGGGGGCACCATTCCCGAGCTGGACCCTCACTTCAATGAACCAATGTCCATTAAATGGCTCCTCTGTGCGGGGTAGGATGGGGCCTGACGGGGTGAAGGGGTCAGATGAGCCAGAAGAGGGCAAGCAGGAAGGAGGCGCTCAGGGGGAGGGGACCCTTTGTACCTGAAGTAGTGGATGTCGACCATCTCGCACCACGCTCGGGCCCTGTCCACCGCCCGCCCGTCAGGATCCGTGCACTGCAGCAAAGGGCCTGAGTAAGCACCCTGGCGCTCATGGCACCTTCCAGAGTACCCCAAGTCCTACCAACTGACAATGGACACCTCTGCTCTTGGGTGCATGGGATCAGATGGCGCCAGGCACCCCCTCCCCCAGTGCCAAGAGGTGGTGGGCCACAGGTGCAGATGCAATCCCTGCCTCAGTTTCCCATGTCTAACTGATCTTGTCTGTTAGAGGGGACAATGCTTTGGGTGGGTGGGGTGTTACTGGACAGTAATGGTGGCGGGGAAAGCCAAAAAGCATCAGTTAAAGCATTTTTAACAAGAGGAAGGAGCAGGGGTATCCCTCTCCCCCCACTCCAGATGGGCCATGCCCTGGCATGCATTCCCCGGGAAAGCCTTTGGGGTGGGAGGGTACTCACACAGTCGACCACCATTTTGCCCAGCTCCCTGGCTCCAAAGACGGTGCGGGCCAGTTCCCAGGGGTTGCTGGGGCGGAAGACATCCACGCAGCTCACCGGCACCTGCGGGGCCTTCCCGGTCCCCAAGGAGACCACCAGGGAGAGCCTCTTCACCTTGTGACCTTGGCCCTGGGGGAGATGAGGACGGGGACAGGGTCGGCCAGGGGGCCCCCGACTCACTGGGCGGCTTCTGGGACAGCCTAGAGCTCAGAGGAGGAGGCTTGGCAGGAAGCTACCGCAATGCAGGGAAAACTCGCACCAGGCCCAGGGCAAGGCCGGGTTTGTAACAGCTGGCCCCAGAACTAAGTGTTGGGGAAGTGAAGGCATCTGCCTGGGTTCGGGAAACGGGTACTTGGGAGCCACGGGCCCAGGAAAGCAGCAAGGACACAGCCCGTCCCCAGGAAATGCTTTGGAAACCTCGACGTTCCCACTATCATCACTGGCCACGCTTTAGAGAAGAGGGAACCGAGGCTCACACTGGTGAAACGTGGGGGCCCACAGAGACGCAGCTGGGAGTTCTCAGCCCAACGCAGCAGCGTCTACAAGGACGTGGGGCTGTGGGGGCCAGAGAAGCCGCAGGCAAAGGCCCCCGCTCGCTCAGAGGCCCGCCATCCTCTGGCTCACCCCTCCCACCTCTCACTGTAGGGCCTCGGTGCCTTGGCAGCCATCTGCTCACCCCCTACTCATCCTTCAGATGGAGCAGCAGCGCCCTGCCCAACCTCTCTGGCGGTCCTTCAAGCCTCTCCCGCAAAGACCCTCCCCCTCCCCACAATCCCCCTTGCTCACAGCCCTCTCCAGCCCAGCTCATTTCCAACTGAGGCCCACTCTGTCAGCCCCTCTTACGAAGACCCTCCCTCGTCTGCAGAAGAGCACAGGACGTGGAGCTGAGAGGAAGCAGCCGGTGTTCTTACGGAGGAGGAAACCGAGGCCCAGCCGGTCTTGATCCCGCTAACGGGCTCCACAGCCCCCCATGCCCTTCTCTCCCTGCCTGGATCCCTGGGCTCATGGAAGGCGCTTCAGAAACGGCGACTGATTGATTCCCTCTCCCTGACCCTACCCCATGGCCCTGCACGTACCCAGCTTCCCGCAGCCCCTCCCTTCTCTGGCTCCTATGGCACAGAAGCCACACTGTGGAGCCTCGTCTGTGACGCGGGTGCAGTCGGGGCACCTCCCCTTCTACACTCCCCACGTCTGAGCCCGATAAAGACGGGACTGACGGCCGGCAGGAGAGGCTGTGCCCAGGCCTGGCCAAAAGAGGCTCCCTTCACCCCAAACCAGAACCACAAGGCCTGCCCCTGAAGGAGAGACCCCCTGATGATGAGAGCTCACGAGCGCCTCACACAGGTGATCTCACCTCACCCTCAGGAGAGCTCGGAGACCCTGCAGGCTGTCATCCTGTCATTTTACTGATGAGGAGACCAAGGTCCAGAAAGGTTAAACACCTAGCCCAGGGTCACACAGCCGTAAAGCATCCAAGGTGACAACTGCAAGGCCAGGGCATGATCTCCCCGAGCCTCCATGCAGACTGCCAGACTGCGGCGGGGAGCTCACTCCCTCCCGAGGCAGTTCCAGCCCCTTCTGGGTAACCTACCTCCCAGAAACCCTCCCTGTGGGCCCTGGCACTGCCCCCGGGGCCAAGCGCACTGAGGCTCTTTGCCCTTTCCTTAGCAGCCTTCCTGTTGGCGCTCACACCTCCCCGGAGGCCCGCCCTTCTCTCCAGGACAAGCCTCCTCCAATGGCCACGGCCTGGTCGCCCGCCACTCGGGGCTGCCCAGAGCTGACGCCCCCCTGGCACAGGCCAGTGGGCCCGGGGCCTCACCTTGCGGATCATGTCCTGGTTGTACTCGTGGATCTCGGTCATGGCATCCAGCGTCGGATTGTTGGCCAGCAGCCCTCCATCGAGGAAGCGTCCGATGGGCCGGAAGTAGGTGGGGGCCGCCCCACTGCTGCGGGCCGCCCTCCACACCAGCTGGTCTGAGGGAGGCAGAGGAGCCGCCCCGAGGTGAGGCCTGGGCCCAGATCCCTGGGCTTAGGACTGTGTGAGTGCGGGTGTGTCCGGGGGTGAGGGAGGAGACCGTGCGCTGTGAGCTGGAGGGGGCCCGAGTGACCCTTCCACAGACGAGGGGTCTGAGGCTCCGGGACAGGGCAGGGGCGCCTTTCGGCTGCCTTTCCTGGGCAAACGGTAAGGTGAGGAGGTCATGGTGGGGGTCGCCTGGGCTGGGCTGGTGCCGCCCGCTGCCCCTCAACCACCCCCCTCATCCCAACTGGGCAGGGGAACCTTCGGTTACCTTGGGGCTGGGTGAGGGGCTGTAAGTTAGGGTTCTGTGCAAAACGAGGCTCATTCCTGGTCTCGGGGGCATCATAATTGCGGAAAAGGTGGAGCTCAGCGGGCTGGCGGTCAGACAGGGTCCCGGTCAGCATCACCCTGGGGGCAGTCAGCCACACAGCTCAGTCAGTGCAAGCACTGGCCGTATACCCCACGAAGACCCCCCTCCATCCCCGTGGCCTCAGTCCAGCCGGACGATCTCGATCTCAAGGCAGCAGGGAACTGACTACATTATATGGTAGCGTGGCGAGTTCTCAAGGGTCTGTATGGAACGAGAGTGTCGGAGCTGGGAGGAGCCTGAGAACAGAGGCGTCAGAATCGAGGGAATTAAACAATCTGATTTAACACTCTCATTCTCATGGCCCAAAAGGAAGAAAGTCGTTGCCCAAGGTCTTCTGTCCTTCCAAGCAGATCAGAAGCTTCTGGAGGGCAAGCACTCTGGCTCTGCTGGCCCTGTGTGGTGCCTCTTGCGACCCTCCCAATAACCGTGCCTCAGGAGGGACAGCCTGGCCCCATGCATTCCTATGGGGCATGGCCCAGGGGACCCCTGGAGGGCCCCAGGCGCCCCAGCCCAGCCCCCACAGAAGCCCAGCTGCCATGCTGAATTCCACGGACGCAGTGGCAGCGAGTGATCATGGCGAGACCGCTATTAACATCACAGGGAGGAGGCGTGGAGGCCAATCGGCAAGAAAATAACAGATTCCACGCTGTGGGACTCTCATCAAGTCACCTCGTCTGCCTGTGCCTCAGTTTCCTCACCCGGAGAATGGGAGGGGGTGGACAAGATGGCCTCTGAGGTCCAGCTTGACAGCCAGAACCTCCGCATGGGATACAGCTGCAGTCAGGAAGACCCAAGCTCAAATCCAGCCCCAGACACTACTGACTAGCTGTGTGACCCTGGGCAAGTCACTTCACATCTATCTGCCTCAGTTTCCTCAACTATAAAACAGGCTGAGAACAGCACCTCCCTCCGAAGGCTGCTGGGAGGCTCAAACGAGGTAACACTTGTAAAGTGCTGAGCACGATGGTGGCACACAGTAGGTACTCAATAAGGCTTGTTCCCTCCCCGCTTTCATTCTTCTACAGCAAAGGCTCGAGGACCGAGTTAGTGAAATGCCAGGTAGAGGCTGGGGAGCCCCATGGGGGCTTCTGGGGCCCGCTGACGGTCAACCCCAGGCCCTGTGCAGCCTGGCCCAGACATGAGACAGGCCATAGGCGACGGCGCCCAGCTGGGGGCGGGCCTTACTTGGGTCTCTTGATGTCTGTCATCTTGGTGTGCTCCCCAAACTCTCTCTTCAAGAACTCCTCCAGCGGGGCTGACTCGTACGGCCTGGAGCCGCGGAACACCTCGTCCTTCATGCGGAAGTACAGGCCGCGCATGTAGGCCATGGACTTGCCTGGGAGGAGAGGCCGAGGGGGTCAGCACCCACTGACCAGGCAGGGCTGAGCCGAGCCCAACTCTGAGAGACGGGGGGCGCCGCCAGGGTGTGGGGAGATGAGGGGACTGGCTGGGGCATCCTCTCCGGCGTGACAGGCCGCATGGCGAGTGGAGCGGAGGCAGGAAGCCCCGGGCTCCAGACCCACCATGACCACTTGCTAGCCGCGTGACCCTGGGCAGCTCCCTCACCCTCTCCGTGGGCCTCACTCACTAAGTCCTAGACGGGCCGAGTCTCCTCCTCTATCGGCTTCGGTGGGTGGGTCAGCAAGGCCCACGCCATCATTCTCCCCTCTCCCCCTCCCGGGTCTCTGTAGCCCCAGCACCCAGCACGCTCCCCTGTCTCCAGGGGTCTTCCCATTGCTCGTGCGATTGCTGGCCATTGGCAGAGCTGAATCCCACAGAGCTCAGTCCGGACTGCATCACCCCGAGGAGCCCCCGGTCCCTCCCCGGCACCCCCTCACCATGCTGGATGGCGAGAGCCAGGATCCCGCCTGTGCTGGTCCCGGCCACCCAGTCGAAGAGGTCCTTGGTGGGGATGCCCGCAACCTTCTCGATGGCCATGAGCAGCTGGATGAGGATGAGGCCCTTCACTCCTCCGCCGTCCAGACACAGAAGGTGGTCGTGGCTTGAGGGGAGAGGTCGGAAGTGAGAGGGAGCCTGAGCCCCAGGCCCGCCCTGCCTCCAGCCCCCACTCTGCTCCACACTTACGTTCTCCGTTCATCCCTCATGGAGCTCATGATGAAGTTGGGCTTCCGGGACCGCGAGAGGTGGACAAAGTCCTGCAGCTCTGGGAGGGCATAAAGGGTCGGAGGTCAGAGGTCGGCCTGCCAGGAAGGGCAGGTCATCTACGGCTCTCTGGGGGCCTCCTGCCTATATGAGCCGCTTTACCTGCGAGGGCCTTAAGCTCCCCATCTGGAAAATGAGGGCCCTCTGGACACAGGAGCTGACGAATCACAGAGGCAGACAGCGCTCTATGAAGAAGGGAGGGGCAAACCAAAGAGGCTCGGAAAAGGCCCCTTCCCCCACCCACCTCTGCTCCCACTCTCTTGGGTTCATGGGATTTTGAGTTGGCAGTGACCTCAGAAATGGCTGGGTCACAGGATTCTAGGTTTAGAGCCGGACAGGACCTCACATTTTACAGATTAGGAAACTGAGGACCAGACAGATGAAATGATTGGCCCAAAGTCACACGGCTACTAAGGTTTGAAGCAGGATTTGAACGCAGGCCTTTCTGACCCCAAGGCCAGGTCCCTGTGCCCTAGGCCCTCGATGCCTCTCAAGGCGGGGAGAGACGTGGAAATTCAGGGTTTTCTGACCTGTCACTGCCCCAGATTGGGTCTTGCTCCACTCACATCCCACCTTCTCTGGAGCTCATCTGCTGTATTCCCTATGGCAGCCTCTAAGTGCAGGGGCCACGTGGTTTTTCCTCTGCCTCCCCACTGCTGAATGGGGCATATTTTGGGGTCTGGATCAGCGTGGAGAACCTCCAATATGAAAGCCCCAGAGCTTTGCCTCAGAAGTGCAACAGCTTGGCTAGCCTGACCTGGCCAGCAGGTGTCAGAGGCTGCTCTCAAACCTGGGGCTTCCTGGGCCCAGGGGGCCTCCAGGGGGAGGAGCTCACTGCTGGCCTCCCAAGTCTTCCTACTGTTTAGGGAGGATAGAGTAAAACAGACGCTTCCCCACCCCCCCAGCCAGGCCCTGGCTCATCTTCCCACTGCTACCATGGACCCTGCCCCTGCAAAGGCTGCTTCAGAACCACGTGGCTCTTCCACAGGGGCAGCTGGACAGTGGAGAGGATGCTCTCTGCCTTCTGCTGACCGCTGTCTGGGGGCATCTGTCATAGTGTCCTTGGTACCCTAATCGTCCCTCGTCTGCCTCTTGGAGCCAGACCTGGCTCCACTCATTTCCCACTTGGTCGGAGCAGTAAGGCTGGGGTTCGAGCCCAGACCACAAGCTGGATCTTTGCAAAGAGCCCCAGAGCACTGGTGCTCGCCATCAGCATCGTTCTATGGACACAAACAGCAACGTCAGCCCCTCCGCGTGGCTAGCTCCAGCGTCCCCAGCCCCTAGCGCCCAGCACCCAGCAAGCAATGCCCCCCAGAGCAGGCCATTCCCTCGGTCAAGCCCTGTGCCGAGAAGTGAGTGCCCTTGGGAGAAAACAGGAGGCAGCTCATCCATCCTGGCCAGGAGGACCTGGAGCAGGCCCAGGGGCTGAGCACCAGGAGAAGGTGAGATAAAGCTCAGAAGAACTTGTGGAGCTGGAGATGTGGGAGGAGAAGGGAGAGAGGAAAAAGGGGAGGAGGGGGGGAGAAGAAGGAGGAGGAGCGAGGGGAAAGAGGGAGGGGGAAAGGGAGGGAGGAGGGGGGAAGAGGGAGGGGGGAAAGGGAGGAAGAAGCAGAAGAAAGAGGGGGAAAGGGGGAGGAGGGAGGAGGAGGGAAGGGAAAGAGAGAGGGGGAGAGAGGGAGGAGGGATGGAG
>NW_020943070.1:3491238-3496332 GCF_900497805.2 Vombatus ursinus | reverse complement strand
AGGGAAGGGAAAGAGAGAGGGGGAGAGAGGGAGGAGGGATGGAGAAGAAGGAGGAGGAGGGAAAGGAAAGAGGGAGGAGGGATGGGGAGGAGGGAGGAGGAGGGAAGGGAAAGAGGGAGGAGGGATGGGGAGGAGAGAGGAGGAGGGAAGGGAAAGAGAGAGGGGGAGAGAGGGAGGAGGGATGGAGAAGGAGGAGGAGGGAAAGGAAAGAGGGAGGAGGAATGGGGAGGAGGGAGGGAGAAAGAAAGGGGAAGGAAGAAGAGGGAGGAAAGGGAGAGGGAGCATAAGGCTGGCTGAGAGCTAGGAGTGCTGGATTTAGAGCCATAAGGGAACTTAGATAAGGTCAACACTTTTTTTTGTGTGTGTGGCTAGGCAATTGGGGTGAAGTGACTGGCCCAGGGTCTCACAGCTAGTGAGCGTTATGTGTCTTGACGCCAGATTTGAACTCAGGTCCTCCTGACTCCAGGGCCAATGCTCTATACCCTGCGCCACCTAGCTGCCCCCAATACTTTCTTTTTACAGAACTGGAAATTAAGGCCCAGAGGGGCTGAGAGCCTTGGTCAAGGTCACAGAAAGGAGTAGAGTGAACATTTTCAACTCGATGCTCTGACTCCAAATTTGACAGAATGGAGGGAAGAGGGAGTGACATGAGTGTGTGTGTGTGTGTGTGTGTGTGTGTGTGTGTGTGTGTGTGTGAGAGAGAGAGAGAAAGAGGGAGACAGACAGACAGAGGGAGGGAGGAAGGAAGGAAGGGAGACAGAGACAGAGACAGAGAAGCAGAGAGGGACGAAGAGATAGAGGGAGGCAGAGACAGAGAGAGAGAAAAGAGAAGAGAAGAGGAGAGAAGGGAGCAGAGAGACAGACAGAGAGAAGAGAGAGAGAGAGAAGGAGGGAGAGAGACAGAGAGAAGGGAGGAGAGAGGAGAGAGAAGGAGAGGGAGGGGGCAGGGCGGGGTGCATGTGCTAGAGCTAATCCTGTGACATGACTGGCCTTCCCGGCCTCTCTATGCCCAGGATGTTACCGGTCTGCTGCTGGGCCCCAGGCCCCTCTGGGGCCAGGGTGGCCATCCAGCCTGGCTTAGTGGCTGCCTGTGAAACCAAGAGACAAAAAAGGGTGTGTGGGGGCAGTTCTAGGCAGGGCTTGAAGGAGGAGATGAGATGACTTGTAACTGTGGCCTGTCCAGGCCTGTGGTCACTGACTACATGCTGGGCCCATCTCAGCAAATGCCTCTAGCCGGGGCTCTCAGGAGCCAGGCTCAGCTCTGGTCAGCCCTCCTCCTGGGCCAGGTCAAATGGGCTAACTCCCTCAAGGGTTCCTTAGACTGAGCTAGAACCTGGGATGTCTCTCAAATGAGCCTGGAACCAGGGACGTCAAAGGGCTTAGAACTGCAAGACACTCGAGATGACTTAGTTCAGCCTCCTGCTTCTACAGAGGAGGAAACTGAGGCACAGGGGGAAGGAAGGGCTGGCCTCAGGAAGCCCTGTGACTCCATGACCCTGCGCTGCCCCAGGCCCGGCCCAGATCCCCCTAGAGGCGCTGAGTGGCAGTGGCTGCCCAGAGTCATGGGTCAGAATGTCCCAACAATAAGCCAAGAGAGAGCTCAGCTGGGACAGCCCCAGCCCCAAGGCGGGCTCTGCTCGGCGGTTTGGGTTGGGGTTCTAGCCCAAAGCAGCATCCACGGGGTGCCTGGCCTCAGAGGGGGCGCTCCCCCTGCCCCCTCTGGTAAGAAGGACCTCAGGGCCACCAACGCTGCCCTCCTTGCCCATCTGCCCCGGGAGCGTCCAGGAAGCTCTCTTCCTGTGGGTGTCAGGCTGGGACACTGGGTCTCCACCCCCAGGAGACACCCCACTCCCTCCACCTCGGAGAATGTCCTGGCTCTTTCTGCCTTAGGCTGGCTGACCCTGGAGCCACCTGGAGAAATTGTGGAGAAGGAAAGGAGCGAGAGCGGATGGGGGGAGGAGAGGCCTACCTATCTCGCGCATTGGCATCCGTGGGGGCAGCGGTCTGTCCTGGGAGGAGGTGGAAGGCTGTGAGACCTCCAGGGGCGCCCTGGGGGCTGTGAGGTGGTCGGCCCCTATGGTTTTCAGCAGAGCCAAGAGCGAATTCCTGGTGGCCACTGGTCACGGTTCAGGGCCGGGACGCCAAGCAGCATCGAGACAATGGGCAAGTTGAGAGGCTCATTCCACACCAAGTCCCCCTCCCCAGTCCCTGGCCTCCTGGGTTTGTGGGGGGGGGGGGGGGAGCGAGAACCGGGGTGGCCTGACCCCAGCGGCTCCACGAGGATCATGGGCTGTCTCAGCACCCCCAGCCTGAAGGGCCCAGCCACAACCAGAGTGACCACAAGGGGCCAGCAGCAGAACCTGGGCAGGACCACAATGGGCAACTTTCCCCACTCAGTCTCTCTAGGAATGCCACGTCTTCCCTCAAACCGAGTGACAGAGCAAAGAGATGACCTGTGGTCCCCCAGGCTCCTTCTTCCTGCAATTCTCAAAGCCCCTGAATCCCACAGCTCCTTCCAGAGTCAGAAGGGTTAATCCCCAAGGCTCCCAGGTGAGGGGATTTCTGTTTGCCCCATTTTACAGACAAGGAAAGAGGAGGCCCCACCACAAAAAGGAAGCAACCCATCCCTGTCTGTCACACACACACCACACCCTCTCAAGTTCCTACCCCCAGTCACTCTGAATCCTGTGGGCCCGAGGTCTCTCTCTGACCCAGAATCTTGACCATCTAATGTAGGTGGATGGTGGGAGAAGTGTACGTGTGCTGGGTTGGTCATGGCTTGTGCGGCCCCGGGGCTCAGCACTCATACACACGCCACAAGTCCCTGGGCAGTCCTCTAAGGGGCAGCCTGCTCTAGAGAGGGATGGCCTCTGGGGAGCCACGGGGAGCGGGGGCACACGTTTCCCTCCCTACTTGGTTTCTCATTATCTAGTTTGGATCCACTCATTTTGGTTGGTGGTTTTGGGCTGACGGATGGACATCTGCACCTGCTGCCTCTGCCCTCAGACTGGAAGCTCCCAAGGGCAGGCGCTGCTTTTGCTTTTCTGCATCCCCAGCACTTAGCAGAATGCCTGGCACATAGTAGGGGCCTAACCAATGCTTGCTGAGGGAATGAATGAGCCCGCAGGGAGCCCGGGGGGGTGAGGCTTTGCCCCACAGGGAGCCACAAGCAGCAACAGGAGCACCCTCCTCCCCCTCCTCCTCCCCCCCTTGGGGGACAAGCACCCACCTTTGTGGACCCTGGACGCAATCATGGCAGGAGTCTCTCCAAAGTCATTCGGGGTGTCCACCTCAGCACCAAACACGATGAGGGCCTTGATCATCTCCATGTTGTCTTTCTGTAAGGAAGGGAGGGCACTCAAGAAGGGGATGGCCTCCTGTGCTCCCTCCTAGGCACAGGGAGGGGAACCTCCCCAGCAGAGGAGCGACTGGGCCCTAGGGAGGACCCGAGGAGCTGTCCGGGGGAAAGGGCCTCGGTCCATTTCCTCTACCCCCCAGGAACACTAGGCAGGCATTGTGGATGGAAATGAGAGGGAGACAGTATGAGGAAGAATGTCTGCACGAGCAAAGCTGTCCCGCAACTTGGTGACAGCTCTGACGGCGTCTGGGCTCCCCTCGGGCGCTCGGCTCGGCCACGGTTTTCCCCAGGGGTCGTCTTCTCCGATCCTCCCTGGTCGAAAGCCTTATCTCCCCCCTTCAGCTTTCCAAGGCCCTAGGTCTGCAGCCTCCTGGGCCTGCCCCGACCCTGCTCCCACATTTCTGGGCATGCTGCACCCTCCCAGATAGACAGTAAGCTCCCTGTGGGTTGGGACATCTGTCAGGGATGTCATGGACGTATGACTCTTGCTTCAGGGATCTGTTAGACTTGGTGGCCGCTAACGGCTCTTCCAACTCTGAGAGTCCATGGATCCATGTTCCTCCCCAAGACAACAGCTATGGGGCTCCGGCAGGGCCCCCAACGGCAACTCTACTTGGCACCTTTGGACAATGGACTCACAGACCCCTAGCTTTGAGGTGGCTGGGTCCCACAGTGGGCAGAGCACTGGGCCTTGAGACAGGAAGACCCAAGCTCAAATCCTGCCCCATTGGGTGACCCTGACCAAGTCACTTACCCCTTCTCAGTCTCAATTTTCTCATCTGTAAAATGGGGGTCATAATAGTACCTACATGGCAGGGTTCTCGTGAGGGTCAAATGACTAGATACAGTGCTTTGCAAACCTTACATTTTATAAATGAGAGCTCTCATTAGTAACCCTGGGCAAGGGCAAGAAGTAGAGGAAAGAGCCTAAAACGTTCATTATCCTCACACCCTACCCCAGCTGGGCCATCCCTGCCTTCTGAAGTGTCCTTCCTCAGCATTGTGAAACATTTTCAAGGTCAAGAAAGCAAACCTGAAGTCTAGAGATGGGAAGAATTGACCCTCCACTCCCTCACCCTTGATTTCTAGAACCGAGGGTGTGCCCATCACTTCCCAGGACCTAGAGCAAGAGGGAGAAGGCTGGTCCAGAAGCCTGGATGGCCGAGAGCAAGACCATGACAAGACAGCCACAGAAATCTATGACAGGCCCCAATGAGCCCCAGGATCTGTCCGACCCCAGGGCCACCAGCTAACTGTCCTCCCCAACGCCAACCTCCGACGGTGACCCCAAACACCCGCACTGGAGAATCCAACCCGGATCTGCCTCCAGATTTACTGTGGACTTCACTGGTCTGAGGTGACGGTGTCAGCGGCACCAGACCCCAGACCCAGCTCTGCCTCTCTAAGAGATGTCAGCGCAGTCACATCACCTCCCTCTGGGTCAGCTTCCTCTTTAAAATGGGGGCGATTCCAAACACACCATCGAGCTCAGAGGGCTGCTGCGACGAGACGACTTTGTAAGCTTCACAGCACTCCCCAAAAGTAGGCAAATGATTACCACCGTACTTGGAGGGAGGAACTGCGACTTAGTGTAGGACAGGTTCGCTGGTCTTAGTAGCTAGTCTTCTGCGACTTAGCGGCTAGTCTTCTGCGACTTAGCGGCTAGTCTTCTGAGACTTAGCGGCTAGTCTTCTGCGACTTAGCGGCTAGTCTTCTGCGACTTAGCGGCTAGTCTT
>NW_020943070.1:3485965-3491228 GCF_900497805.2 Vombatus ursinus | reverse complement strand
CTTCTGCGACTTAGCGGCTAGTCTTCTGCGACTTAGCGGCTAGTCTTGGAGAACTGCTATGGCTGAAAAATTAATCACCACACAGCCAACCTAGGACTTGGCTTTTCCAATATGAGTTTCCAATATGAGGTCATTGGGACAAGATATAGAATCTGTCACTGGCCCAATACCTTTCTGGCTCAGTAGGACCTACTAGTATTTGTACTCCATTGGCATAGCTTCTTGAAAACCCAGGGTCATAATGAGGCATCAGAGAAGGACTTATGTGCTGTTAGGATGACTATCCATAAAACAAGGGGGTTGGCCTAAGCAATTTACAGAGTTCTTCCCAGGCCTAACATTCTATGTTCTAGGACTCTGAGGCCCTTCCCAGCTCAAACAATCTCAACATGCCGGCTCAACACTCAAATGGTCTTGTCATCATTTCAGCCAGTGCCGCCCCATGGGGGTGATGACCTCAAAAGGGTGCCTATCTGCTGGGAGAACTCCCAGCTCCCTTTATTTGTCCACATTTTGGGCCTGACCTTCTAATTCTCAAGATGCAAAAAGACTGAATTTGCCTTTTTCAAACCCATTATGACTCTGTAGACTTCAGTCTCAAGTCTTTCTCATCCTTCCAACCGGAAGAAAGGGAAGGAGAGGAGAAGCGGGAAAAGCAAGGGAGCAGGCTGCTGGGCCAGAGACAGGGGAGCTGAAGCGCCTTCTTTTTTTTAACACCTCTCGGACTCATCTCAGTGGCATGAGTGATCGGCACCTGATTATTATATTTGGAAATGCTCGGGAGGCCTAGCTGTGTTCCCGTGTCAGCTTATACACAAATGCACTATAATTTCTGAACTGGAAAGGACCTTGAAGACCTTTGGCTAAGCTCCTTGAGTTTAGAGATAAGGAAATGCACAGGGGCCTGAAGCCTCCGTGGCAGAAGAATCTGAACAAACCAAAGTCGGCATCGCCCTGAAAGGTTTCAAGCTGCACATGCCTGTTCTTCCTTTCCATTTGTCACTCACAATCACCCCAGGAGGGTTCCAGGTGAGAAGGCTGGGGCTCCCAGCAGCGAGGGCAGGCACAGGGGCCTGCAGTCCAGCTTGTTCAATCCCAAGGCCAGGCTGGACTTTGGCCTCTTGACTGAGATGCAGGCGTCCTGACTCGAGTCAGGCCAGTGAGCTAACCATTACGCCACACTGCCTCCCCTCCTTCACTGTTTATTGTGTGTGGGCCCCCTCTCCCGCTCCACTGTGAAATGGAACAGGGACTGTGCTGGTCTCCTCCTCTGGGCCAATCCCGCCTCGCCTCCGCCTCCGGGAGAAGGTTTCCTGGACCACGAGCGTGGTCCCACCCCTACTAAGTCCTTATCACAGGGTCTCTCTCCCACACACAGGTGACCTCTCTAACTAGAGTGTAAGCTCGCTGGGGGAAAAGGCCCTGTCTAGAATGGGGAAGGAGAAAGGACACCGGACTAAGTGGTGGTCAGGGGAATGGGACTAATGAGCAATGGGCAGGTTTACAGTAATCCCAGGACTGGCAGCTTCTGGGGACTTTAGGGGTCCCTTATGGAGGAGGACCCCTTCGTTTCACTGTACCGATGAGGTACAGACACATTCCAGGATCTGCCAAATACAGGGAGTAAATGCCCGAATCAGGACTCGAACCCAGGTCTTCCGACCCCCACCCCCACCCCTGCAGCCTCAGTTTCCTCCTCTAGAACAACGGGACAAGGTCAGGACCTCTGAGCTTCTTCTGGTTCTAAAGCGCCATCTCTACTTGTTACTGTCTCTATCCATTATCACACCAGGCCCCGCAAGCTGCCCGGCCCAGAGTGACCGTAAGGACAACAGCACTCCTCTAAGCTGACCCTGGGAAGCGGGGCAGCCCAGGGATGAATCTGCCCAGGGTGGCGTGCCCATGATCCCCCAGCTAGCGCAGGGCAGAACCCAGACTCCAAGCTCCTCCCTCCAGCCCGAGTGCTCAGCCACTGGCTCAGATGATTGATTAGTCGACTACTTAATAGGACGGGCTCGAGGGCAAGGCTGGGGAGAGTCCCGAGCCAAGACCCTGAGCTGACAGCCTCACCAGCATGGCCAGATGCAGCGGCGTGTTGCTGTGCTCCCCGCGGGCCCCGGCACTGGCGCCATGGGTCAGCATCACCATGACACAGTCAAAGCGGTCCCGCATCACTGCGATGTGCAAGGGCGTGTCCCCCGAGCTGCTGACGCTGTTCACGTCACAGCCGCGGCTCAGCAGCATCTGAGCCATCTGCAGGGGGAGAGAGAGGAGCGGGTAGGGCCGCGGTGCCCCACGGCCACCCGGCGGCTCGGACGTCCCTAGTGAGCAGGGGCAGCGGCGATGCCTTCCCCGACCTTCCCTGTTTTGTGTCGCGGGATGCCAAGCTCTCAGCCCTAGGCCACCCCGCTCCCAAGCCATCCCTGGCAGTGCCCTCGTGGGGAGAGCAGCCCGTTCAGGAACTGCAGGTTCCTGCAACGCACTGCCCTCCCTGCTGAGCAGGCCAGATGCCCCCACTCCTCTCCCATCCTTCCCCTTCTGCCTCCTCTGTCCAAGGGACACAGAACTCTACCAACAGAAAGGGCATCTGGACAAGGCCCACGTGGGCAATCACAGCAGAGAGCAGGGTCAAGCTCCCCCCACCACACCCACTGTCCTCTAAGCCCACGGCCTGCTGGGAGTCCTCGGGCGGGGCACACGGCTGGACCCTCTCCGTGCCTCCCCCTGCCCCCTGCTCCCACCCACCTCTGCGTTCTTGGCCCAGTGGAGGGGGCTGCCTCCATAGCGGGAGTCTTTGCTGTGGATCTGGCTGCCGTCCATGTTGATGATCACCTCAGCACACCTGGAGAGAGAGAGGGGGGGCCCCCCCCCCAGGACGGGAGGAAGGGGCCGTGAGCAGGTGGTGGGGGCAGGGCCCTGGGTAAACAGAGGCCTGGGCTCTGCGGGACATTTCTGCTTCTTCGCAGCCCCTGTAGTCCTGAGCCACTGGGGCCAGGAGAACAGACAACGTGTCAGGGTGGCTGGGAATTAATGGGAGACATCTGTGAACGTGACTTTTTACAAATGTTCATCATTTCACACCAGAAAATTCCACTTTCCGTGGCGTTACACACAGCAGGTTGCGTGTGACAGTGAATTCTCCAACCCTGCCCGAGGCACTTGGATGCCTCGTCCTAAGTCTGTGCCCCTCTCACACCCCAGCCCTGCCCCCTGGCAAAAACCGCAGCCGAGAGAAGGCCGAGCCTCAGGATGGCTGGCCACCCTCAGGTCAGTGGGCACGAAGGGGGTAAACAGGATCCGTGCTCAGGGCTTCCCAGGCAGAGGGAACTGTGCTAAGTACTCCACAAATATCTTATTTGAGCTGTACAACCTTGGGAGGCAGGCGCTCTTATTATCCCCATTTCATAGATGAGGAAACTGAGGTGGACAAAGGTGAAGTGACTTGCTCCGGGTCACGTGACTAGGCTCCATTTGAACTCAGGCCTTTCTGGCTCCTAGGCCTTCCAAGCTCACTTCAAGTCCTACTGTTTCCAATGCCCTTCCAAGAAGCCTGGGCCATCCTTACTTACTGCACGCTCTAAGCAGCGGGTTTGTGTTCTATGTGACTGACTACTTTCTGTGCCTGGTCATTCACTGTTCTCTGCTATTTCATGGTCCCGGCCCACCCCGCCTGCTCAGAATCACAGCAGTAGGGGGATCCTCAGAGACTGTCCTGTCCAGCCGGGGGCCCAATGCAGGAATCCCCTCTGTCCGGCCTCTGACTGAACACCTCCGGCGACTCAGAGCTGGGCAACACTGGGCAGGCCACTGTCCTGCTCTGGGCCTCAGTCTCCCCCTCTGTTGCTTAGAGGACCCCCCACATCCCTTCCAGGTCCTCCCTTCAGAGGTAGGTCACGCTACACTGGCCTTTCTGTATATGCCCCACAGCACTTCACACTATGCGGGCATGCTCAATGGAGGTGCCCAGCAGAGGCCTGTAGATTAGAGGCAGGTCGTTGTAAGGAAGAGAACTGAACAGGATCTGGGACACCTCGGTGCGAATTCCCTCTCTGCAGCTTATTCCCAGGATCCTAGCACTGGAAGGGGCCTAACTCTCACTTTAGAGATGAGGAAACTGAGGCAGAGATGAAGGGACCTGTCCACAGTCACACAGGCAGGAGCCTCAGAGGCAAGATTTGAACCCAGGTCCTGAGACTCCAGTCAGTTCTTTTTCTAGTCCTACATGCCCAAGGACAAGTCACTTCATGCCTCTGAGATTCAGGCTCCTCGGTGATCATCTCAGTCCCATCTACTGCTCAGCCTTGTTCTGAGGAAAGTGCTTTGTAAGCCCTGAGGCGCTGCCTGGTCAGCTGTACAATGGGGATAATCTCCCTGCATCCCTGACCGCCCAGGGTGCCTGGGAGGACCCTGGCTCTGCCCAGAAGGGCCCATCCTTACCCCCGCTGGCAGAACTTCATGGCCGTGTGGATGGCGTAGCCGTGCTGACCCACAATGTTGCAGCGGGCATTACAGAGCAGCAGCACGCGGACCATGTCCGGTTTGCCCAGCTGGCAGGCCAGGTGGAGCGGCGTCTGGCCGCGGTCGCTGACGTGGTTCAGTCCGGCCGAAGGGTTCTTCCCCAGGAGCTGGTGGCAGCCGAGGATCAGCCAGGGCACAGAGGAGACAAAGACCCGAAGGCCGTCAGGGCGCAGCCCGCGCTTGCCTCCCACCCCAGCTCCAGCAGCCAGGCCGCCCGTCTTTATCTAGGGGACGGCAGAAAGGGCCCAGGAGGGAGAAGGAAGCTAGGGAAGCTGGACAGCTGCAAGACAAGCCCTGGGCTGGTGATGGAGATGGCCTGGGTCTGAGCTCCGGCATGACCGCGGGCGAGTGCCTCTATCTCCTCTCAGCCTCAGTGTCCTCAGTAAGGCGGGGATCTTATGGTAGACGCATGAGCAGATGGGGTACGTGTGTGTGTGTGTGTGACAGTGTATGTGAGTGTGTGTCTATGTGTGTGAGTGTGTGGGTATATGTGAGTGTGCATGTACGTATGTGAGTGTGTGTATGTGCATGTCAATGTGTGTGAGTGTGCATATGTGAGTGTGTCTATGTGCACAAGTGTATAGCTATGTGTGAGTGTGTCTATGTGTGTGTGAGTGTGTGTGTATGAGTGTGTATGCATGTGAGTGTGAGTGTGCATGTATGTATGCGAGTGTCCTATGTGAGTGTCTATGTGTGTGAGTGTGCATATGTAAGTGTGGGTATGTACACAAGTGTATATGAGTGT
>NW_020943070.1:3463674-3485955 GCF_900497805.2 Vombatus ursinus | reverse complement strand
ATATGTAAGTGTGGGTATGTACACAAGTGTATATGAGTGTGTATGTACGTGTGTGTGGGTACATGAGTGTATGTCTATGTATGTGAGTGTGTGTGCAAGAGTGTGAGTGTGTATGTATCTATGTGAGTGTATGAGAATCTGTGTGTGTGTATGCATGTGAGTGTGTGTGAGTGTGTTTGTATGGGTACGAGTGTGTGTATGGGTATGTGAGTGTCTGTGTGTGAGTGTGCATATGTGTGTATGTGCGCAAGTGTATATGAGTGTGTATGTGTGAGTGTCTACGCGTGTCTGTGTGTGTATGTATGTGTGTGTATGTGTGTGTGTCTTTGTGAGTGTGTGAGTGTGTGTGTGTGTGTGTGTGTGTTGGTGGGAGGAGGGGAAGGGGGAATAATACGCTCCACAAATGAGAAAGTCCTAAGTAAATGTGGGCATTTATGAATTCCTCACCCCCTTCAGGACAATGACTAAGAGACTCCAACTCAAGCAGCACAGAGGCTCACACTGTGTACTAAGAAGCAAAGCCAGGAAGGGTGGGTAGGTGGCGAACACGGTGGGGAACAGTGTCACTGACATAGACTAGAGACCGCCTGGACAGGAGGAGGTCATTGATGAGGATCCAGCAGAGCGAGCATAAACTTGGCACAGAAGCTGGAGAGTGTAGGAGCAATGGGAAATTTCCATTATCTAGGTCGTTTCTGGGAATCTTGACTTGCCTTCATGATAATTTCATCCTTTGGAAGGCAGAAGAACCAACAAGAAGACATTCTCATCTAAATCTGATTCTTATCATCAGGGAGGAATGGGCTGCTGGGCATGGAAATGATGGAAACCTCAGGGAAAAGTAAGTTCTCCGTTTGGGAGTTGGGGACAGAGGGGAGGAAGATTTCAAAGGATTCAGAGGAAGGAGAAGTAGGAGAGGATGAAAATCCTACAGGAGAAGTTACCCCAAGACGAGAAGGGAGCGAAAAGCTTTCAAGAATCAATTGCTGGACACACCAGAAAACAATTCTGATGAGAAAGAACAAGGGGACCTGTCCAAAGAGACGGATGTGGACACACAAGAATCCCACCGACCACCTGAGACTTTAAAAAGTCAGGAGATGGAAGCAAAAGTGGGTAATGGAGGACGACCACAGCGGCATGACAACGTCCGATCATCAGATCAGCGTTGGGAGGGCTAACGCTCTGAATGAGCCGAGGCCAGCAGGGAAGCGAGGTCCACAAAAAGGTTGGCTGAAGCCATCCTAGAGAAAAGCAAAGACTTGACAAAGGGGTAGAAGCATTTGCTTCCCTTTGGGATGGGCTTGGGAAGAGAAGGCAAAGCTGCTCGGGTCTTTGTTTGCTTTCTTTTCCAGGGAGAATGATCTTTGGACTGCAGAGGGCAGAACAAACATCCAAGATAAAGAAGACAGTGATAAAAGATTACCAAGTTCCCCTGGACAAGTGCAGGTGTCCTGGCCCAAGGGAATGATCACTTTCTTAAGACTAAAAGAATTAAGATGCCATCAGTGATCCTTGAAGGGAGAAAAAGAACTGGAGAACAACAGATGGATGGACGGATGGACGGATGGATGGATGGACAGACGGATGGATGGATGGACGGATGGACAGATGAATGGATGAATGGAATGATGGCTGGCTGGCTGGCTGGATGCTGTCCTGATTACCAAAACAAAGGAGCAGAGTAGAGTCCATAAACCATAGGCCAGTGATTTCTATTCCTGGCAAAATGCTATAATGTAATTATTAATTAAAGGGACGGTGGGTGAACAGCTAGAAAGGGAAGCAGTGACACCAAAGGGCCCGCGGGACTCCATCAAGAACAGGCCTTCCCTTGATGAATGAGTGAGCAGACTGGTTGATCAGGGCAACTCAACAGACACAGAGTTTACCCAAATTCTGGCAAAACGTTTGATAAGTTTCATAGAGAGAGGTGGGCTACACGACAGGACGGGGTGTTTAGGTGAATGGCTGTGAATAAAGAGCATCTTCAGTAGATTGGGGTCAGTTTTGAAAGGGCTCTCCAGGGGGTTGGCTGGGTTTCTTCCCTGCTTGGCCCCAGAGGACAGAAATGGAGTCAAAGTCGAACGGGAGCGTGCTTCGATTCTTTATAAGATAGATAAAACAGAAGCCGTCGCAAAGTGGACGACGCTGCCTCAGTCACAGTGGTTTCTCCCCTCCTTGCTCTAAGATTCTCCAACAGTAAGAACATTACTGACGCTGATGTAGCTCATTAAAGTTTGCAAAGTTCTTTATCCAAACGCCTCCAAGAAGTCTCTACGCTAAACATGCCTACTTCATTTAGAAGTCCTTCATGTGACGTGGCTTCAGACCCTTCGCCACCCTGTTTGCCCACCTCGGGTGGCTACAGGCTGCGAATCCTTCCAAGGATTCTTCCCCTTCTCCCCTTGGTTCACACCCTCTATCCTGGATGATTTTTGCCTATGCCCACTCATGGATCCTCCATAATGGATCCGCCCAACACATCGAAGGCCTAGGACTTCGACCGTGACATTGGTAGCACTGGACCACCTGAGCGCCGGTCCCGTGACTCCTCTCTCTTGCAAAATGACCAGCCCGCTTTCTTTTCTAAGCCTACATCCCTTACGTGGGCCACTGACTCCACTACTTGTGAACCTGTCTTCATTGGCAAGATGCTACAGCCTCAGCACTCACGGGGGTTCAGTAATACTCAGTGAACTGAGCAGACTGCAGTGAGAAGGGAATTTGCTTCCCTGGAGATCTGTAGCCCCCTATCTGTCAGGCACTCATTGGCTTCACTCTGCCCTGGTAGCAAGGGGATCGATAAGATGATATCTTGAATATCCTTCCAGGTCTAGGAGTCCACAAGCCTGATTTTTCTTATACACACGTGTTCCTTCTACATCCACATGTGTGTATATACAGACCCCCTGTGACTTTACTGATGTGGGCAGCACCCTCTGAAAGTGTCCCCTCCTCCCCTGCAGACCAGCAGCTCTTCCTCATTTGCCTTCTCAGAAACTGACCCCTCATTGTCCAGGGCTGGATCTGGAAGCTCCTTTTGGCTGTAATGTGAGGTTTGAGGCCGGCTTACAAGTAACTGCCCTCAATCTATCAGGCCCTACTTTGTCCCCAGGTCCCCTTTCCTTCCAGAAGGTCCCAAGGGAATACAATGAAAGAGACAGGCATTCTTTACAACCTTCCCCCAAACACTGATAGGAGATAAGCAAGGGCCCACGTCCCATCCCAGACTGGTTAAGATCAGAACCTTCACATTCCTTCTCAGGGCTGGTACAGATGAGTGGTTTTAGAAGCAGTAAGAGCTCTCTAGCAAGAGGGTTAGGGGTCACAAACTGATCTGGGTACCCCAAGAATGAGGCACAGGGCTGAGAATGGCAAGGCCTGAGGGCCAGCATGGAGCCAGCAAAGTGCGGAGAAGAACCAAGGAGGTGAGCCCAGCACCAGCGCCCCGGGAAGCCTCCGCCCTCCTCACCTGAAGCACCTGCGGATTGTCCCCTTGCACGGCATAATGGAAGACGGTCTCTCCGTTGTTGTCCGTGACGTCCATGTGGGCGTGGCAATATTGGACTAACTCCACCAAGCTCTCCCCATCGCCCTTCCGGCAGGCCAGGTGCAAAGGGGTGCACCCCTCCTCGTTCTCTATGCTGTTGGCGCAGCTGCAGAAGAGCCCAGGGAAGGGGCGTGAGTAGGGGCGATGCAAGGGACGGGCAGAGACGAGACAATCTCAAGCCTAATGAAGTACCTGCTGACCAGAGGTCAATCGGGGGGCTTTTTAAAGGCTCTGGGTCAACTGTCTTAGAAAAACACAAAGCTTCAATTCCAAAGACTTTACAGATTTTTTTAAGCCTAAGTTTAGAGCAATTTGTTTTTTAAAAAAAACTTCTCACTCTCAGTTCACAGAAGCACTGACTCTGAGTTGGAGAGGGCCCCAGAAGGCATCTAGGCCTTGCCTCCCCAACCCCACCCTGCCACCCCAAATCCTCTCTACAATACCCCCACCAAACAGTCCTCAGGGATTTGGCTGGAGAGCTCCTGTGTGCGGGCAGAACACTTTGTGAACCTTAAAGCTCCACCACCGAAGAGTCTTCCTCCCTCCCTCCCTCCCTCCCTTCCTTCTTTCCCTCTCTCCCTTCCTTTCCTTCCTTCTTCCCTCCCTCTCTTCCTTCCTTCCTCCCAAGGTACTCCAGGCTATTTTCGGCCCCCTCTAAGTGGGAGGAAAGGTTTTCTTGGGTTGAGATGAAATCAGACTCTCTGTACTTCCCTCTTCCGCTGTTCCTGGTTCTCCCCTCTAGGGCCAAGCAAGACAATGTCCAGCCCTCCTCCTCAGGACAGCCTTCCCAGTGCAGAAGATGGTCATCATGATGTCACCCGCTCCTTTCTGCCCACTGGGGGCTCCCCACTGCCCCCATCCCAATCTGAGGCTAAACAATCAGTGGTGTTTGTTTGGAGTTCTGGTTTGGAGGGACAACCCAGATCTGGCTAAGCTGATCCACCACCTTGGTCAAGCAGGGGATTAGGATTTCTTTGGGAATGTTCATTTGGGCTTGCTAATCACCTGCCTTCCTTCCCTCAGCTCCATAGGGTGACTGGAGAAAGTGGAGTGGGAAGTGAGTTTCCAGATGGTTCTCACACAGCGGCCCCTCCCCCCAGGCCCTCTGGCTCCCTGCCCATCTCCTCACCCGATGACCCGGGCATGACGAAAGCACTCTCGGATCCCCAGCTCCACCGCCACGTGGGCCGTGGACCAGCTGGGGTGACTTCGGACGCAGTCGATCAGCTGCTGCAGGATGTCGACTTGCAGCACCCGGGCCGAGCTCTCGTAAAAGGGCGGCAGCACGGATAAAAACTGCTGGAAGTTCACCACGGCATCGGCCTCTGTGCCCAGCTGGAAGAGCCTGGGGGACGGGGACAGAGAAAGGATGGTGAAGAAGCCTGGGCCCTGCCACTCCACCGCTTCTGTCACTCCGTGGAGTCTGCTCTCTCCTGCGTCACTGAGGAGTGCCCCCAAGCCACCCCTCCCCTGCCCATCTGACCAGGCCATCTCCATGCCCTCCTCGGATTCCCGAAAGCTTGGTCTGGACAAGGGCCAACCCTCCAGGAAAGGGACATTAGAGCAAGGGAAAGCAGGTGAGATATCCTGACATGGCAGGGCTCCATTCCGCGCCCTGTGTTTCCAGCTGCTGCACAGATTAAGCCCAGTGGACTCCTGACCATATATGAGACGACTTGGTAGAAGGGGATAAAAGAGTTGGAGCCTGTGGACCTGGGTTCTGACCTGTCCTGGCTCTGTGACCCTGGCCTAGCTGTCCCTGGCAACAGCGAGACTATGAAGTGCAGAGAAGGTGCTAGCCTGCATTGTAGAGGGATGCTCCTCTTCTAATGAAACCGCAGGCTGGGTGCTCATTCCCAGGAAAGCCTCCCACTGCCCACTCGGAATGATCTGGGTGGGAACCAATGATAGCACCAAGAAGGACCAAAGGAGCATCACTGAGGACAAGGAGGCCCCCAGGCCCGAGCCCCAACACCACAGCATTACAGTGGCCCCGGTGGTCTCTCCACGGCCAGCTCCAGGAAGGAAGGAAGAAAGGAAAACACTGATTTGGAAAGTAACAAGTTAGCGGAGAAGACGGCGTCTGCTGGAGGGCTTTGTGTTTCTGAATTGCGGCCTGAAGACAAGGGACAAAGAACCACCAACAAGGACAAGGACCAGGACAGACGTGTTGGCCTGCACTCTCAGGAGTCCATTAAGGGGGCCTTCGATGAAAGAAGCAGGGAGAGGGCAAAAACTCCCCATGGAGATCTGATAAGCTTGGTACGGTAGAGGAAATCCAGCAGAAAGAAGGACTGAGGATTCAAAGGAGACATATCCAAGATGGAAGCCTGGCCTCAGACATCGACATACAAACGTGCCACGTGTGGTCAGTACACAGAGAGAATGTTACAAATCCCATGCAAGGAGACACGGCGGACTTCACAAACACGACCGAGACTTGGTGGGGTGCCATTCTGGGCCAGGCATAGCTTGGGCCAATCCAGTGGTTCAGGTTTGGGGTTGGAATGCGATGAGAGCCTCACGAACCATAAAAAGCAATGAAAACAACTTTACTTTTGATGAGATTAAAGAAGGCAGAATTCCTCAATAAATTCCTACAAACCCTGTTCCTCTCCATCTCAGCATTCACTACAGCAACCAGGAATTGCACTATAATCACCAAAGCCCCATTTCCCCAGAGGCTTGGGGATGCTCACTCAAACTTGGTTCTACTTCCCACCTCATCCCTCCACCAAATGCTAAGGATGCCCTGTCTGGCCCCTTCCAGGGAGACCAGCTCAGGACACAGCAAACGGCAGGATGCACAATCAGAAGGCGGCTCAGGAAAGCCTCATGTACTCGATACTAACCCTAACCCTCATTCAAAAGGAGCAGAGGAATAGCATCCCTATAGTAAACATCCCTGTACGACTGAGGCAGGGAACATAGGCGGAAGCTGTTGGTGACGGTCAATGAGGAAGCGCAGAGGCCAGGAAGGGCCCTGCGTCCCTCCTCTCCTGGCATGAGCGACTCTATTTTAAACCATCCTTCATTTCAGTGTAAAATGAGCAGGCGCATCTTCCCCCACTTTCTCCATTTGTGGGTTTGCCCTTCCTGAGGTCCCCTGCTAGGCTGGTGAGCCATGATGCCCAACTAAGTGCTCTCTATTTCCAGCCAGCTGTACTCTTTGGGCTGGACAGGCCCTCCCTGGGCTGGGCACCTTCTGCCTTTTTTAGCTTCCTTTTGTGTGGTATCCTTCCATTAGACTGTAAGCTACCTGCGAGCAGGCTGTCTTTTTCTTGTTTGTATCCCCTACACACCACACTTTGTGTAGCGCACGGTATGTAGTAGGTGCTTAATAAATGCTCATGGCTAACTCTTCTGCTCCCTGGAGGGTTCTTCCTTCCTTCTGGTGGCATGGGGGAAAGGCAGGAAAGGCCAAAACTAAGGAGAGACAGCACTTACTTCATCTCGAATTCCTCCTAGGCCTCAATGTAACAACATGGAAGTGACTGGGTCCTGGAGTAAAACCTCTGGCAGGTCCTTCTGGCTGTATGGACCCAGCAAAGCCCTGTGGGTCATTCTCTAAGGACTGACTGAGCTAAGTCATCACCAGGCAGCCACAGCTATCAGGAACACCGTCCATGAAGGTACAGGGGACTTCCCACTGGCCTGCACTGGAGAGGAGACTGCCCCTTCAAAATCAGAGATTTTGGAATACTGGCCAAGACAGGCTGATGGAGGGCCTTTGGAGTCCATTTCCTCATTCCTACTTTCCTTTCCCGCCTTGTTTTCCACTGGTGGTGGATGTGAGCTAGAGGAACAGACTTGTCTGTCTGGCCAGCTCTCCTGAGTCCAGAGTCCTGCGGCATTGCCTTCACCAGTCTATAACACCAGGAACTCTCAGAACATCCAGCATGCAAACGAGGGAAGAAAAGGTGGAAAAGATCTGGGGTTTGAGCTGACCACAAGGTGAACAGGGGAGATCTCTTGACCTACAAATGGACACAGGCTAATCGCGGGTCCCCATTTCACAGTTTCTGTGTGTTCCCCAATTCAAACACCTGGGAGACTGAGCTTGGTCTCTGGAGATACCTTCTCAAATGGAGAGATAACCTGGGACAGCCAGGACCTTCTGCGCTCCCAATGGCCCTCAGAGCCTGGGCCTGGGGCTACGGAAGTCTGCAGTCCATCTCTGATCTGGGGACAAGGTGGGTGCCTGAGATCTCTGGGAACACGATGTCGTTTGCTCACGGAAACGTTTCAAAAGGTGGTTGGGGCAGGTGGAATGGCACCATACTTCAGAGGCCTTCTGAGATGGATGGACTAGCCTGGAAACCTAACCAGGAGAATCTATTCTTTCCCAACAACGACCACTGACGTGGACCAGCAGGTCAGCCCTAAACCAAGGCACTGGATCTTTTGGCCCTGCGCTCAGCTGAGACTTCCCTATCTTTTCAATATGAACTCACAGGACACCCTGTCTGTAAACTGGGGACTGCCACATATAAGCCAAATGGAGGCTGTTGCCCCAAGAGAGAGCTCACTCTGAAGCAGGACATGGGGACTGGACCTGGGGTTTCACGGCTACGGGGCACCCTCAGGAGAAAAACTCCCTCTGTCGGCGCAGGTAGCCAGCCCCTTCTTGGCAACCTGAAGTCTCAGAGAGTTGCCTAGAGTTCTGAGATAGGAAGGGGCTTACCCAGCCCTGACAGCCAGGAGGTGTTACAAGAAATGACAAGGCCCTGGCTACTCTCCCCTGCTGTTTCTCACTCTAATGTCTGTCCCAGGAAAGCTCCTATGAAAGACCCCTCCTCATTTGTTAGTGGGCCTCTTAAAATGGAGTACCCCAAATAGACTTAATAGTAAAAATAATAATAATAATAATAATAATAATCCATTTATAGAGCATTTACTATTTGCCAGGCTCTGTGCTGAGTGCTTTACAAATATCTCATTTTATCCTCAGAACAACCTTGCAAGGTAGATGCTATTTTTACTCCCATTTTACTGATGAGGAAACTGAGGCAGACAGAGGTAAGCAATTTGCACAGGGTCATACAGCTAGTAAGTGCCTGAGACTGGATTTGAACTCAGGTCTTCCTGACTTCAGGCCTGGTGCTCCATGGTGCACCCAGCTCAGGGGAGGTGGTCTTCCCACTCTTCAGACACAGACACATGGCAACCACGGTCCCCGCGACCTGTCAGAAAAGGCCATGAGGCTCATCTGGTGTGACCAATTCCTGACCAAGTCGTGGCGGCTCTCTGTGAGTGATCACCACTTCCTTCATGAGCCACCCCTTTAATAACATGTTTGATATATTCTTTCCCAAGAATCAGAGTCACATTTCAACTCCCACTGAATCAATGCCTGCGTCATACCAAGGGGTTTCCGGATTATCATCTCCATCTTACGGATGTGGACAGCGACTTAGCGCGGCTAAGGGAATGGCCCAGAATCACGGTGGTATTAGGACATCAGAACAGAGATGTAAAGATGGCTCTCTGCACTCCACGTTCTGGCTCTTTCCAGTAAGAGTCTAGAATGAGGATAAAACATGGACAAAAGCAAACAGAAGTAATGTACAGCCAGGATGCAAGAAGCACATAAGGTGTGCTAGGGGTGAGAGCCCTTCCCCGGAGACCTGGAGGGAGGCTTCTACATGAAAATGCCTGGATACACTTCAACCCCACTGGTGATCGGGAAGGAAACGGGGAAGTGGATGGCCTGGGGAGGGATTCCTCTGTGCTTGCCGGTGTGTGGTGGGGCATGGGATGGCGGCAGCCTGGTGCGCCTCTGGAGTGCTATGATGGCCTAATCCATCGGTCTCTGACTCTGCCCACTGGGCAACAAAAAAAGGTCGTTGGGCCACAGGGTCCAGTCTTTGGCCTTAACCATCTTCCAACGTCTTCCTTGGTGATCCTGGGAAGAATGCTGCTGCTGCTGCTTCCAATGACTAATGTGTTTTTCTGTGCAACCCAGATGGATTGTGCACATGACTGATTGCATGTGTACATGCTATCTCCTCAACAGAAGGAAGGCTCCTTGAGGACAGGCATTCTTTCTGCTTTGTCTTTGCGTCTCTAGGGCCTGACACAGGGTTCAGTTCAGTCATTTTTTCAGTCATATCCATGACCCCTTTTTCTTGGCAAAGACACTGAAGGAGTTTTCCATTTCCTTCTCCAGCTCATTTTCCAGATGAGGAAACTGAGGCAAACAGGGTTAAGTGACTTGCCCAGGGTCACACAGCTAAGAAGGGTCTGAGGTTGGTGTGTTCTGAGTTCTGAGTCCAGACTGGAAGATCCTTGAGGACAGGGCTCTTTCTTCCCTAAACTCTGCCTGGCACAGTGCCCCACACCCCACAAAGGTGCTTAAAAACGATCAGTGGCATTAAACTATATTTCGATGAGATGTCAGTGAGGTACTGTCTGCTCTTATCAAATATTGGAAGTTAATTATTAATTTATGTCAGGAACACAAATACTGGTGTTATCCTAATGCAAACAGCCCCAGCCCATGGCCCAGGCTGCAAGAACCAAGGTTCCTCGGCCATCTGCTGTCATATTCCAAGCCCAGGTTGGGGAGTGCAGCCCCACCCAGCTCACATCAATTCTGTCCTCATTTGTCTCCACCCTCAACCTAAGAGAAAATACCAAAGCTATAATGGGGAAGGCTTATCCCTTCCCACCCCCACCCCCCCACATCCCCATAATTCACATTTAAAATAGGCCCAAGGCTAATAGCAGCAGCTCCAGAGGTCCAAGATCCGTCACTTCTCAGTCCTGAACCGCACTGCCTACAGAACAGAACAGGAGCTCCGTGAGCTGGTCCTCCACCAGACAGGTCCGGCCTGCCTGCACTGGTGGCAGGTCACCCCTAAAGAGTCCTGATCAACTCCCAGCCAGCGCGGACAGCAGCTCCTGGCAGGCAGTGATGGGTGCAGATGGCCTGGGCAGCCAGATCATGAAGGGCTTTAAACACCAAACAGATGAGTTTGTGTTCGCTCCTGAAGGCAATGGGGAGTCCCTAAAGCTTCCTAGGTAGAGGAGTGACCTGGGCAGATCCGAGCTTCAGGAAGACGAATCTGACATTTTAAAAACTATGGGATTGGGAGCGAGGGAAGAAGAGATCATAAAGTGTCTCAATAAAGAAATAAAATACAAACAAAGGAATTTCAACTTGGCAAGTGTGAGGAGGAGAGACCAGATTATTTGGGGAGACCAATTAAGAGTCTCCTGCCATAGCCTTGGCCTACGGAGGCTCAGGTGGAGTGGGGGGAAGAAGAGAGATAGGCTAGGGCAACTGACTGGACACGGGTCTTGGGTGGAAGTAAAGAGGGCGCGTCAGTTCAAGAACGCTGGTGCGTCTGACCCAACAGCAAGTTGGGAGGAGGGCTGGGCTCCAGTCTGAGAAGCCTACGAGACGTTTATGTGCAGATGCCAGGCAAGTGGAGATGAGGGACTGGTGCTCTGGAAGGAAGGCTCAGGAGGGGGAAATAGCTAGTTTGAGAGTCAGTTGCATAGCTGAACCCACACAAACTGGTTGGATCACCACGAGACCAGAGGGAGAGGAAAAAGGACAGAGCGCTAGCGACACCCACCCACGGGGGCTGGGCATGGAAGGTGATGATGGGCAAAGGAGATTCAGAAGGATGGGTATTGACAGGGAGGAAGAGAACCAGGACAGGGTCACATAAACCCAGGAAGGGCAGAAGGGGATCGACAGTGTCCAGAGGTGTAGAGAGGTCAAGAAAGATGAGGACAGAGAAGAGACCACTGCAACAGAAAGCCATTAGAACAGATCATTCTGGGTCATTCTAATCATTAGGAAACTTTCCTTTACATGGAGGGGAAAGAGGCCTCACCGCATGTCCAACCCCTAACATTTCCTAAGATTAAGAAAAGAAAAACCACACCGATCCTTCCACAATGGGATGGCCCTCCAAATATCTGAAGTCTCCTCTCACGTGCCCCCATCTTCTTTTCCTAATATCAAACTTTCCCAGCTCCTTCATCTGAGCCACGTACGGAATGTTTTCATATTCCCTGAACAACCCTCCTTCAGATATGGTCCAATCTGGCAATATTCTTCCTCAAACATGGTGCTCCGAAGTTAGCAGGATGCCCAGCTGTGGCCTGATCAGGGCACAAGCCGGAAGGACTGTCACCTTCTGCTCTCTGGCTGCTCAGCAGTCTAAATCCCATGGGTTTGGCCTGCCACGTCACAATCAATCAATAAGTATTCATTGATAAGCACCTACTATGTGTCAGAAACTTTTCATGACATCCAAACTGGCTTCCTTAGTGTTCCCTGAACACAACATTCTAGGTCAGGGCCTCCAGGCTGCAGGTTCCCCATTCCTGTTCTAGGTGCTGGGAAGACAATACAATAAGGTAGGCCCTGCCCTAAGGAGGATTCTGTTCTACCAGGGGATCCCACGTGCTCACAGGCAGGTAAATACAGGATAAATACAAAATCAATATCGAGTGGCTAGAAAAGCTCCATAGAGGCGGTGGCTCTTGAGCTGGGAGTTCCAAAAGGCAGAAGGGAGGAGGGACGGCATTCCAGGCCTGAGGGCAGTGGGCAGTCCAGTCCGGTTGGCATACAGAGCATGTGTGTGGGAGCAGCGGGGCCTCTGCCTGGAGAAGGCCGCCATGGCCAGGCTGGCTGGTATCTCGCAGGAGATGGCCAGAGCAGCACCAGGGTGGGGCAAGCTTAGACCCGGGCATGGGAGCAGCAGTCCAGCACCTGGGGGGAGGCAAGAGCCTGGAGGCTGGGCAGCCATTCAGGAGATGGCAAAAGTTCCTTGCTGCTGTCCACTCGACAACCCCCTCCAGATCTCTGGGCATGAACTGTTGTGTGTTCACATCTCCCCCAACCCGTGCTTGTGACTGACTGTTGGAACCCAAGCCCACGGCTTTATATTCACCCCTGACTCAATTCAGACCAACGTTCTAGCCTGCCAGGACCTTGGTCAGTCACCATATTAGTGATTTCTCCTCATTTTGTTTTGTTTTTATAAATCTGCAAACTTTTAAAGTGTGTCACAAGTCAGTCTTTCTCAAGTCTCCCCCCACTCCAGCCCATCGTCCACTGGGCCGCCAAAGTGACTTCCCTAAAACACAGGTCCAGCCACATCAGCCCCTCCTCACTAAAGCCCACTGGCTCCCAATCGCCCCCACGATCAAAGACAAAATGCTCTGTTTGGCTTCCAAAGCCCTTCGTCCCCTCCTCCCTCCCCAGTCTCCTCACACCTCATTCACTCGCGGTGCCCTACGATCCAGTGACACGAGTTTCCTTGCTCCTCATACACAAGCCTCCATTTCCCAGCTCCAGACCCTTTTCCTGGCTGTCCCCCAGGCTCAGAATGCTCCTCCTCCTCGCCTCCCCCTCTCCTCCGTTCCCATCCCCCTGCATTCCAGGGCCGATTTTCTCCAATTTATCCTGTCTCCAAATCTTGTTTGAACATGGCTGTTGGCATGCCATCTCCTCCATTAGACCGGATGATCTACTGGTAAAAATTAAAACTGAGCAGGGACAAAATCATCTCTCTGCCTTCCTCTAAACCAGATGACAAGATCTGAGATGTGGCTATAAAGTGATGATGAGGCTAGGTTAACAAATGTGTCATTCATTCAACAAATATTTAGTGAATGTTTGTGGGTGTTATCCCCGTCAAGGCAGAACTGAAGAAAGTTGGAGCTGGGAAGGACCTTGGAATATGGCGGGGCCCTCTAGGCCACCCCCTCAGAGGGCCAACCTTTGCTGCCAGTATTTACCCAAGGTCCTCTTTGAGACGGCCCTTCAAAACACAGTCACAGGAGGAACAAGAAAGCCTAGGGACTGCACGGTCACACTTTCACACACTTTCCCACACCCCCTCACCCTCCTACTCCTCTCCAGTATTCCCCAAAGGGGATCACCTGTGATTGCTGACTCCCTGCCCCACTGAGAGTGTTTCTCTATGATCTTTCACCCAATTAACAGACTGGGTGCCGACCAAGTTCTAACTAGTTCTGAAAATCCACCCTAGCTACTACAATGCCACTGAAGAGAGTCAGGAGGCCTTGGGTCCAAGTCTCTGCCACCTCAGCCATGCTCTGGCAGCGTGCCCCTTTGCAGCTCTGAGACTCCAAGGTACAGAGCAAGGGCATGCAGAGCCTCCCACAGTGACCACTTTGCAGGGGACAGCCCCTGGTGCCAGAGGCATGTTTGAGGGCACACTGGGAGGAGCCCGGGCTGAGCAGGGGGGAGAACTGAGCCTTCGAGGGGCTCCGTGATAGGGGCCGTGGACACAGAATCAGTGGCCAAAGCAGGGCCAGAAGTTGCCCTTCTGACCCCTCATCTGGAGGACTGCCCACCATGCTCTGTATTCTGCAGTCTTACACCTTTGCCCACTCTATGCCCACATCCCCCTCAGCAAGGAAGGGGGCAGACAGAGGAAGACACTGCAGGAGGGATCCCTGACATCTTTTTTGGGGTCCTCGAGGCCAAAACTCTTTCCGTGATAACACTAAGGCACTTTTATTTCTAATGTGGTAAATATCAACAGATACAGCCCATATAAAGAAGAGCTCTTTGGGATGGGGGGTCTTTAATAATTTTTAAGCATATAAAGGGGTCCTGAGATCAAAAAGTTTGAGAACTGCTGGACCTGACACCCTCGGAGATCCCTTCTACCTCTAAGAGCCTGTGGATTTATGATACCTCGATAAAGAAGGAATTGGAGGGGCAGCTAGGTGGTACAGTGGATAGAGCACGGCCCTGAAGTCAGGATGACCTGAGTTCAAATCCAGCCTCAGACCAAACACTTGACACGTACTAGCTGTGTGACCTTGGGCAAGTCACTTAACCCCGACTGCCTCATTTTAAAAAAAAAAAAAAAAGAAGGAATTGGAAGCCCCCACGTACATCAAAATATTTCTAGCAGCACTTTTTGTGATGGCAAAGAACTGTCTAGGAAGCGGCTCAACACACTGTGGTTTGTGAATGGAAAGGAAAATGTTAACTACAGAGAAAAGCACCGTAAGACTCATATGAACTGATACAGAGTGAAGCCAGCGGAGCCAAGAAAATAACACAAACAATGACTAAAACCACAGAAACAGAAAGACCCACCGCACACAAAAAACTGAAAGCGAATGCTGCAAAATGACAAAGCGCAAGCTTGGCCCAAAGAAGGAAATGAGAAAGACTCCCTCCCCTGGCCCGACAACTTCCTCCACAGAGCTGGCGGGAGGTGATCCACAGCTACTATGGTTAGACTTTTGGGAAAACACTGATTGATCCTTCCGATTGTTTTCCTCTTAGATTTCTTTAGTTTTCTTTAAAAAATATAGTTTGTTATATGGGATGGCACTCTGTAAGAAGATGAGGGAAAGAGATCCTGGGAGAAATTGTGGCAATGTAGAAACAAAAAAAAAAAATTGTAAAATTTTTAAAAGAAGGAATTGTTAAAACGTGTCACATTCAACCCCATTAGGGATTCCCTTGTCACTGAACAGACCTGAGGAGACCATCAAGGATTCTGTAGCAATAAGGCAGTGGGCAGGCATGGTATCCCCAAAAGTCTGGCTTATGGCCACACAATAGTAAGCGCCAGAATAAGGGCTGGAGTCCAGGCATCTCCCTTCTCTAAGTCCAGCAGTCTTTCCATTACCCTGACCCTCAGTTTCCTCAATGGTAAAATGGTGATAACGAAGGCAGCAGCCTCACAGGTTGTCAGGAGGATCAGATGAGATCACAGATGCAGAGCACATAGATTTGTGAGCTATCATTACTGTTAGCCATTCGGGAATGAGCAGTGTCACACGGAGGAAAGCAGCGCGGCATCACAAAGAACCCTGAGAACTAGGAATCCGGAGAGGCCTGACATTTGCCAGGCGAATGACTCTGGAGAGCTGCTTCACCCAATCTGAGCCTCAGTCTCCCAATATGTAAACTGGGCTGTGGCAAGAAGGGGGCTTTGCAGACCTAAAAGCCTGAAGAAATGGAAGCAGTCCCGGTTCCAGTGACGTGACTCGATCAAACAGTGAGAATTCTAGGACCTGTGGGGTCTGCCTTTTGTCACAGCTGCCCAGGAAATTAAAACTCTAAATCCTGTTTCCTGTTTCTCAGCAGTGATTACTGGGGTACCTGCAAACACCTAATTGTCCATCCTCAAACAACCTTCTGCTTACAGCTGTGCCACAGGCTGGGCACCCCCCCCCCCATCCCCAGGAGAGGGAGGGGAGAGGGTGGGGTAGGGGGCTTACATTCCTCTTAGCAGCTCCACCTCAAAGCTAGTTACAGGGCCCTGCATGTTTCTTTTTCAATCTGGATCTGGGATTTCATGGGTAGGGAGAAATGCCCTGCACTGATACAGGTGCACAACCTGCCTGCAACTCAGAAAGCTGTCAGCACATTAAGAAGTTAAGTGATAGTCACATATGTCAGAGGTGGTTATTCAAACCCAGGTCTCACTGACTCTGAGGCCGGCCATCTGTGCAATCCACTTTGTCATGACGGGGCTCAAATACCCAGCAAACCATCCACAAGCATTTATGAAGAGCCTACTACACACACACACACACACACACACACACACACACACACACAAAAAGTCTACTACACACCAGGCACTATGCTGGGCAAAAATGAAACCCTCCCTGCCCCTGAGGAGCTTACACTGATTGCATCATAAGACGTCCACGCAGTAAATACAAGGGAATGAGGGAGGGGAGAGCAACAGGCTGCTTACAGGCCTCCAGACCCCAAGACTCAATCCTAGTTCAGCCAGAGTAACAGGCCATCAGGTAAACAGGTCTTTGCAAAGACAACCACAGTGGCAGCAAAAGAGATTTGGTCTACGACATAGAGCGAACATGCCATCTGAGCTTGAGGTCACAGGACTAACCGACATCCACCTTCACGGCCCGGTCCTCTAGGTCCTCTAAGGAAAGGCCTCAGGTAGGAGGCCCTGAGTTGAGCTTGGAAGACGTGGAGGGATTCTATGATGGGGCGGTGAGGAGGGAGTGCACTCCAGGCATAATGGAAAGCCTACACAAAGATAAGGAGGTGAGAGATGGAATCCGGTGTATGTGGAAGAGTGAGCAAGCTGCCTGACCTGGGCCACGGTCACACACTGGACCCATGGGCAAGTGACCGGGACAGAGTCCATAAACAGGCATGGGCTGGGATCGTGGTTCTAGACCCTGGATTCAGAAGACAAGGGATCAGGGACTCGGGTCCCAGACACAAGACACAAGTAGGAAACAAGGCTAGTGCTTTATCTCTGACCCCAGCACACGATCATGACCTCAGTCTGCAGCCCAGAGTTTGGAGAAGCCTCACTCTGCACCTGCAGAGCTGTCCACACCTGCCGACAGGGGCAGGGGCCAGCAACTGTTTCCTGGAGCTTAGTGCAGGGGCAAGTCTGACGCCAGGTGGCCTGGATTCAGAGTGGAGCGTTCAGGAGCACATTTATCAGACCACAGCCTTTAGTATGCTGCACATGGCCTAACAAAGTCTGCAGTCCCTGGCCCAGCCTCCTGACCCCAGACAAGAGAGGCCAAGACCGTACAAGAACGCAACAGCCAAAAAGTATGCGATGCCTGACCCTAACGTGAAGTCCCAGGAAGTAAGGCTGGAAGAATGAGTTAACAGAAAAAAAGATAAAGCGCTATTATGAGACCAGGGATGCCCAAAAAAGGGAGAATAACCCCCCAAGTACCCACAGGAATTCAAGGCCAGAAGAGCCACCACCTGAGTCACACATGATTTAGCAGCCACCACCACGGAGGAGAGGAGAGCTTGGACTGCAGTATCTCAGAAGGCTAGAAAGAACTGAGATTGGAACCAAAGTGGATCTTGATGCCCAATACACTGTTCTCCCCTCCATGGCTCATACCGCCTCTCAGGCCCAGCACATGGGAATGTGGTATAGTGGAAAGACCAATGGATTTAGTTCAAAGGACTGGTTTCAAATCCTAGTCCTACCACTGTGTGACCTTGGGGAAGTAATTTCTTCTCCCTGGGCCTCAGTTTCCTCAACTGTACAATGAGGAGGCTACACTACATGGTCCCTTTCTCGTTCTAAATCTGTGACCCTGTAAGACTTTCCAAGCTCTGTTTCTTAGCTGAGCGGTAGTCTCCAAACCAACCACACTCCCCTATGGCCACCACCATCAGGAATAAAGGAAAAGAAGCACCAGGGCCTACCACCCACCGGAATCCATTCTGCGGGGATCTGGGGTTCACTAGCAGGCAGTCCCAGGTACGATGAGTGCTGTTCTTGAACAAAATCAACTGGCTTTCTTCCCTGAGCTGGACACAGGCTCTGTAGTCAGCTACAGGTACTTCTTTCACCCGAAAGGGGTTGGAAAACAAGTTGGTGACATTGCTAATTGTGCTGACCAGGCGGCCGAAGAACTGCATCTTCCCGGGGGTGGGGGGGTTGGTCTTGCTTTCTTCTCCCTCCGTCTGGAAGAAAACGGGGTCTGTGGTCAGCTGGGCTTGGTCCCCCATCCCACCTCACCAAGTGCTGTGGTCTTCTGCCCGGATGTCCCTCTTCCTCCCCACCAGGGCTTCTGCCACCAACTTGGGGCTCGGAGTCCTCAAAAGCTTCAGCAAGGTCCCCAAGAAGGCACTGAAAAGGAGGGAGAGAAAAGAGAAACACCAGTGAGAGACAGGTTGGCACAAGAAGCCTCAGCAAGATCCCCCAAAAGGGCACTGAAAAGGAAGGAGAGGAAAGAGAAATGCCACTGAGAGGAAGGCTGGCAAAGGAGCTTTGGCAAGATCCCCGAGAGGGCTCTCACTGAAAGGGAGGTTGGCAGAGGCTGGTTGGGGACAGAGGAGCCCAGGACTCCAGCAGTCCACTCCTGGCTCTGTCACTGACAGACTGTCTGAAGGGAATCCAGTCAACTGCCCATCCTATGCCTAAGTTTCTCCAACAGGGATAAGTAAGTGGGCTCTACCCTCTGTTGTGGATATACTAAAAGCCACAAGGAAATGAATTCCTGGGGAAAGGGGCTCCAACAACATGAGGGTGAGGCCACTCAAGGGGCAGGCAGACAGTTGCTCCCTGGCCTTTAGCCAGAATACAGCTAGTATTCTGTGGTTTACAAAGCACTACATATACACTGCAGATAGTCATGCAGGAATTCTTGTCCCCATTTGATTTTAATTCCCACTTTATAGATGAGTAAACAGACCTGGAGAAGGCAGTGACTGGCCCAAGGTCACACAGCTAGTTAAGAACCAGGCTGAGCCCAGGTCCTCCGACTCCCAGCCCAGTGGTCCATCTCCGTTGACCACATTACCAACCAAGTCTACCTGCCCTCTTCTAGAACTCTGCCTACTGGCTTCACAAGACAAGGACCAATGCCTTCCAAAGTGCCATCCTGCTGGCCTCATCCTTCCCTGCTCAAGGCCTGCCCGTCACTTGTCCCCAGCAGGGGCTGAGGGCCTCTACTGTACACAGAGCCACCGAGGCCGAGGACAAGGCCACCTCCTAAAGTCCGACCCCTTCCGTGAAGCATCCTCCCCTCCAAAGGAATTCTGGGCTGCAGGCACCGGGGAGGGGCTGGGCCTGAGTGGCTGGGTTATCTGCCCTCTCTCAGCCTCCATTTCCTCATCTAGAAAATGGATGAGATCATCTCTAAAGTTCTTTCTAGCTCTGACATTTCATGACTCTAAAAAAAATACTGCCACTCTGCTTGGTTTCTTGTGGGACCGACAAGGCTGAAAGGCCCCAGGCTCTCCTATGTCGACTCCCTCAAACACTGGGGTGAAGGATTAAATGAACAGAGTGAAAAGAATGCCACAGGAAGGAGCCTTTACTGTTGAAAAAGCACAGCTGTGGGAAGGATCAACTCCTCTCCTCCCTCCCAAAACTGCAAGATTCCTACAAGTGTTTGGTAAGCTGTGGGGGATACTGCAGGGAGGGCAAAGTTTATTCAGTGACATTACTCTACACAGGGCAGAACCTCACACTCCAACATCAGCCAGCTCCATTACTGCCTGAGTGACCCTGGCAAAGTCCTTCAGCCTCTTGGACCTCAGTTTTCTCATCCATAAAACGGGTACCTCGCTTCTCAGGTCTCCTCTGGGGTGCCAAGCCTAGGATGCAATGATCTGCCTCTCTGTCTTCTGAAGCTATTACATACCGTATCTGGGGGGTCTTGGCTCACCAATCAGACAAGCTCCAATCTCAGTTTTTTCCCAGCCGGAACGGGGAAGTCGCCTGACAGCCGAGCCACGACCCATGCTCGCCCTATCAGCTTTGATTCTTATATTAGGGGGACCGGGAGGCGGGGTAGTGTTGGGGAAGCACGTGAGTCAGGCCTGGCTCTGCAACCAGCCTGTGTGCTGCATGACCTAGGGCAACCTCCTTCCCCAGGACCTCACTTTCCATAATGCTACAATTAAGGCATGGTCCCATGCACCTTGAAAATGCTAGCACTGGAGGAGCTGTCTGGTTAGCGCAGGTGACTTCAGACACCCTTCCTGCACGGTCCCTGAGGAGTTGGGCCACCTCTGCCCGCCTCCACTGAGAAGAAAAGGGAAAGGGAAATTGTGTCTGCTGGTTCTTCCCACCCCACCCCCCAAAGAGGTTGAGTGCCTCCCCTGGGCCTTGTCTTCACCTCACCCTGCGTCTGCAATGACCGAGACCCTGGCTAGGGCTCTCTGGGCGGCAGCACTGGGAAGGGGCAGGTGGCTTCTGCTGAAGGGGTTGTCGTCATCAGAAAGTTTGCAGGTGAAGTGTGAACCAGAGGCCAGGTCCAGGCCACCTCTGCTCTGACAAACAATGACACCTCTGTGCACTGAGGGAAGTGGTAACAGCAGGGCCACATCTGGGCCCCAGCCAGGGCTGGCACAGAGCCACGGCCTCCTGAGGGCAGAAGGGATTGGGAAAGTCATCTCCCTCCAAAGATACTGCTCCTTCCCTGACCCAAAAGGAAGGAGGGGGCGTGTGTACAAGAATTCTTTTTTTTTTTTTGGTGAGGCAATCAGGGTTAAGTGACTTGCCTGGGGTCACATGGCTAGTGAGTGTCAAGGGTCTGAGGCCGGCTTTGAACTCAGGTCCTCCTGACTCCAAGGCCAGAGCTCTATCCACTGTGCCACCTAGCTGCCCCAGGTGTGTGCACAAGGAACCTACCACTTGCAAGCTAGTCATTGTCTATTTCTGGGCCTCAGTTTCCTTATTTGTAAAACGGGGGTAACCATAACCTTACCTCGTGAGGGTGCGGTGTGGAAAGCTTAAAAAGCAAAACTCTAGAGGAGTTATGACTCACAGTCATGATAATAACTGCCCCCAATTTTGAACTTTTCCGACCTCTGGCCTGGAAGGAACGTAATGACTTCAGCTTACCTAGTGACAGCCTGCTCTGTCTCTATCCTGTGCCCCTTCACTGGCTGCGTTCTAGGGGTACATCCATGCTGGTCTGGTCAGCTTTGGACCAGGGCTGCCCGGCCTGCAGACAAGCACGTAGTGAAGGCTTTTTCACGAAGGTCATGAGCACGTGGTGGGGATGACGACAAAGTCTACTCTTGGGTCCAAACTGCGGGCTCCCAAAGGTGAGGCCGGACGCATGGGAAGATCCCACCCCGTCACTGTGACTAAGGCCAATTCCCTGCCCCTGAATCAGGGAGCTGTTCACAGATGACAAGTAGGAAGACAAGGGGCAGAGCTTGGGTGGGGCTGAGCCAAAGAGGCCTCGGCTGGAGCTCTGGGCTGGGGTGGGGGTCTGTACCCCTTCCATGGTGGTGCAATCAATCATCCACGGAGCACCTACGGGAGGCCCCAGGCTTGCCGGAGGCCACCACCGCCCCCAGGTTGCTCCCCCACCAGTAGAGAAGGTAACAGAGCCTCCTCCTTCTCCTTAAACCTTTTTGTAACAAAGTGGAAAGGGCTACTCGACCCAGCATTCCAGGACTTCCACAATGGCTCCACACCACCTGCCCAGCCTTCTCTTGCAGTCTACACTCCAGCCAGCCCAGACCACCACCTGCTCCCTGACTCTTGTCCTGCCCTCTCCTGTCGCCACATCCTCAATCACTTCAATCCCCTGCCCAAAGTGGACTTGCCCCCTCCTCTTCCCTCCTTTGAAGAACCTTCCTTTTGTCCCTTCATCTTTCTTCAAGGATCACCTCAGACCCCCCCATCCCCGTCCCTAGGAAACCTCCCCTGATGCCCCCAGGTGAGCATACTGCCTCATTAGATGGCCTAGTCCCTCGGATAAATCCATGGCTAAGGAAGTCAGTTTTTATATGGAGTCAAAATCAGCCACACTCTGACTTCTACCCACTGGCCTCCCTTCTGCCTCCTGGAAAGACTGGACAAGCCCAAGCCCCTCACACATCTGAGGACAGCCCTCACATCCCAACAAGGCTTCCCTTCTCCAGCGGAAACATCAGTGGGTGCCCTCGGAGGCCCTGGCTCCCTTCATCCTCCTGACCAGTCTCTTCCAGACATGCTCTAGTGGGCCGATTACCCTTTTAAAAGTTGAACACAACAGTCCAGGAAGGCGTCTTATAGAATCACAGATTATCTGACCTGAGGGGAACCTGAGAGCTTAGAATGTCTGAGCTGGGGAAGGGCTGAAGTGGGAGGGATTTTAGATCATGGAATGTCACAACTGGGAAAGGCCTCAGAGCAGGGGATATCAGGGCTGGGAGGGGCCTTAGAATAGGGGATGTCACAGCTGGGAGGGCCTTACAACAGGGGATGTCACAGCTGGGAGGGCCTCAGAACAGGGGATGTCAC
>NW_020943070.1:3429146-3463664 GCF_900497805.2 Vombatus ursinus | reverse complement strand
TCACAGCTGGGAGGGCCTTAGAACAGGGGATGTCACAGCTGGGAGGGGCCTTAGAATAGGGAATGTCAGAGCTGGGAGGGCCTTAGAACAGGGGATGTCAGGGCTGGGAGGGGCCCCAGAACAGGGGATGTCAGGGCTGGGATGGGTCCCAGAGTCCAACTACGTCCTTTCACATGTCTGATCAGGACCAAGTACAGAGGAATTCCTTGTTCTTTTAAAACAGTCTACGATGACATTAGCTCTTTGGGGAGAAATCATCCTTTTGGACAATTCTGTGCCAAAACTTCAGTCTGAGAAGAAAAACACCCGATGTCCCCCAGAGGTCCACAGTTCAGGGAGTTTTCTGTCTGCCCCAGACATCATCCTGAGACGCCCTTGGACTGTCACTTGGTGAATTTTCCAAGTTTCAGTCATTTGATTCTGTTCAGCTCTGGCTGAGAGGCAGCTGATGTCTGGGTCAGAGGAGGTCCGCGAGCTCATCAGACTGAGGGCCAGTCTGGCTTTTGACCCAGACAGTCATCCTGCCTGGCTGGGGGATCCAGGGCCAGTCACTTGGCATCTCGGGGCTCTGGGAAACTCTCTGAGGCAGAGAAGGTGCCAACCTGCATGGGAAAAGGGGATTTTCTCCACTTGGAATTCCTTCTACCAATGCAGACACAGCTCTGGCCCTGGCTCTGCTGCTAAATCTTCAGCAGGGCATCTCACTTCACCCAATAGCCCAGGAGCAGCTTCACACAGGCTGGACTTGGTCCATGGGACGCCACGTTTTTCCAAAAAGCAAAGAGAGTTTTTACCAATTGGCCTTTGATTAAGTCTGTGATCCAATTAGAATGCAAATGGTCACTTCTGATGCTTCTGGTGTTTAAATTCTGATGTGTGTATCTGGGAGTAGGCTGACGTGTCTTAAGTGGCAGGGTAGACAGTGAGGTGGCGAGGCCGCTGGGAAAAGAGCAGACCAGAAGCCAGGCAGACCTGAGCTCAAATCCAGCCTCAGACACTTACTAGTTGGGTGACCCTGGGCAAGTCATTTCACCTGTATGCCTCAGTTTCCTCACCTTTAAAATGGGAATGATGTTAAACCTCCCTCCCAGGGCTATTGTAAGGATCAAATGAAATATTTGTAAAGGGCTTTGCAAACCTTCACAATGGAAATGCTTAGCTCTCAAGACTCTTGGACTTGTATTGAATTAATCCTGTTAAAAGCCTCCCGGTCACCCCACCACAAAGCCCAAGCAGTGGGATTAGCTGGCAAGGACCCTCCATTCTGGGTCAAGATGACCTGGGCTGGGATTTGGTTTCCTCCTCCATAAAATGAGAGCATTGGACTGGACGTCCTCCAGCGTCCCCCTAGCTCAGCAGACTTCAGTCCTGTGACCTCCAGAAAGTAAGGCAACAGCTGCCTGGTACCAGCAGGACAAAATTACAAAAGTGCCCAGGACAGGAGGCAGATACCAGGTCAAATGGAAACTGCATGCATAATGCTGGGAGGCCCCTTTGGAATCCTGACCTAACACGGCCCTGCCTCAGACAACAGAATGTCACATGGATGGCCCCATCACGGCCAGCTGCAGAGCAGCAATCTCCTAAGGAGATCTGGCTGGAGGCTCAGCCCCGAGATCAGATCTGCTGATGAAGCCTTGGGTGACAGGGGGATGCTGGGAGTGCAGAGAGCTCACACGGATGGGCCAAGGAGGGCCGCACAGCCAGGCCTCAGAGGGCCCCCCCAAGTCCAGTCCATACTCCTTCCCCCTTCTCTTCCCCCACTTCTCCCTCTGTCTCATTCTTTCTCCCCCTTCTCTCTCATTCTCCCTCCCCCTTCTCTCTCATTCTCCTTCTCCCTTCTCTCTCTCATTCTCTCTCTCCCTCTGTCTCTATCTCTCTCCATCTGTCTGGCTCTCTCTCTTTTCCCCTCTCCCCCTCTGTCCTCCCTCCTCACAGATGGTCTGTGTATACCACAAGATTTTCCTCTTTATCCTCACAGGCAGGCCAGCAGGAGATGGGGTCAGAGGACTAGGGTTAAAACCCTGCCTCAGACACTGTGTGACCTTTGGGCAAATCATCTGATCTCTCACTTTCCTCACCTGTCAAATGAGGACACCCCTAATGGGACTCCTGTCCTCCTGGGGCTGTTCAAGGCCCAAATGAGGACTTTTGGACACAGCTGAGACCTCAGGGCCAGCTGCCTCCTCTCCCCCACTCTCTCTGGGCTGTTGCTTTGATCTTGGCATTCCCAGACTAGCAAAGTATTGCAGATCATAGAATCAGAAGGGCCCCTGGAGGCTGGCAGGTCCACAGATGAGGGCAAGGGGCATCCTCAGGGCCGCCCGGTCAATCAGGGTTGCAGACAGCATTCACCTCTGGGATTCCTCAGCACAAGCCCTCCTTCTGTGCACTGAATCTTGTTGACTTGAACTGAATTATCGTCATTCTCTTCCACCGGAAGGAATCACAGCACCCTAGGCCTAGTGCTGGAAAGAGCTTAAGAGACCACAGGGTCTAACACCTTCCCTCCATTTCACAAAGGAGCAAACTGAGGCCCAGTTTCTGGGCCCTGGCAGGCTGTAAGTGAAGCCCGAGGGCTGGCACACCCTGAGGAGCCAGGAGGCTTTCGGCTTGAGCCTGGGCACAGGCAGAGCATCACGGGTGGCACCCAGCTGGCCACCGGGGGATGGATGTGTTGGCGGCAGCCACTCTCGAAGGGCACAGAGGCCTGGCAACCTGCCCCTGTGGAGTGCCTGACTGGCCCGATCCCCTTATTTTACAGATTAGGAAACTGAAGCCCAGAGAAGGGGAGGTCCCAGGTAAGAGGCAGAGCCTGAACCCCAACTGTTTCAAGTGCACTGGTTCTGTTTTCCCCAGTTAGAGCATCAATTCCTTCTGTCTCCCTCGCTCAGGGCACTGCTTTAACTTTCCTTTAAACTCCGGCCCCCTGTCTTTGTCTTAAACTGCCCCAACCTGCTTCTCCTTCCAGGCCGTCCACTTGAAAGTGTCCTCCCACCTCTCCTCTGACCCCTACTCCTCCACAAGTGGCTCCTATAGGAGCAACTCCTCCCCTCGGCCCACCCACCCAGTCATGGGGCATAGTGCTGGAAGGGCCCCAGAGCCAAGCATCTTAGAGATGAGGAAACTGAGGCCCAGAGAGACAGCGCCACAAAGGCAGCAAAGAGTTGCCCCTGGATGGCAGCCTCCAAATTCAACGCCCTTGCCAGGCTATCAAGCTGCCTCCCCCTCAAACCATGGACGCAATTCAGTTCCACAGCACCCACTACGTGCTGGGCACTGTGGGAGGCGCTGGGGAGACACAGACAAAATTAAATAGCGCCTGCCCTCAAGGAGCCTCCATTCCCTCGAGACAGTCTTGTCTGTGATGGCCCAGCCACCACCAAGGGATACAAGAGCAGGGGTGTCGCCATCCCTCTTGGCTCCCTGGAAGTAAATTCATCAAGGGCCTCCCCGAGGCTGAGCCCTGCAGACGCTCTCTGCGGGCACTCGGGCCAGTGCCCCTCACGCTAACTCCCGAGGAGGAGCAGGCCGGTCCTCCCGTGACTCCAGTATCCTCCCATCATGGAGATCTGGGCACCTGCCTTTGCTCCTTGACAGCAGGGCCTGCAGATGGCCCCACGCCCTCGGCCCTTTGCATTCCCTGAGCTTTTCAGAGACGGGTCTTGGCTAGATGTTTAAATGAGCTGGGTCGAGACTGCAGAAAGTACTGGTTCCCTAAGCCATGGCACCACACCTTGGCTAGTGCACTGAGTGTGTGCAGACTGCAGATTCATGGAGTGAGCCCCCAGCCAGGTGCCGCTTGTCTAGGCTGCTGTGGATGGGGTTCATGCAGAAGCAGCTGTGGGACTCTGAGCAAGTCTTTTGCCTCTGTCTGCCTCAGTCCCTCGTCTGTGAAATGGGGATAATGACAGCAGCTACCTCACAGAGTTCTTGTGGTGATCAGAAAGATACTCTCTGGAAAGTGCTTAGCAAACTTTAAAGGGCTTGGGCAGAGACTGGACAGCTGAGGTTCCCTTCACTTCAGCCTCTGGGATTCTATGTTTAAAAACTTTGGTTTTCAACTCTGTCATATGAAGAGGCTGGACCAGATTAGGTCTCTCGGGGCCCTTTCAATCCTAAATAGAAATCTGAGGAGCCTACAAATGACAAGAAACCAGCCTTCCCTCCTAGCTGCCCATTAGAAGGAACCCCCGTGTCCTTCCCTGTCACGTTCCCCGAGCCCTCCGCTCGCAGGCTTCCACACCTTCTTTTCAGATGCCTCAGTTACACCACTCTGATGACTGGGAAGAAAAGTCCCTTCCCAGGACACTGACTCGTCTCCCTCAGAACTGCTGACAGCACATAGAAGACAATTCCCTATCACCTTAGAAAGAAAAAAAGCCACCAAACAGGAAGGAGCCCATGGCTGGGAGGGAGGGAAAGGACAGAAAGTAGGGTTGACAAGAAGGCTGTGGGAGTATAGCATCTCTCCTTAGATCATACCACCGTGGAAGAACTGAAAACTTACAGGTCCCTAGAAGTATCTCTGAAAACAGCCGCACCAAACCCCTGAAGCTTGGGACAGTGCCTCCTCCACCCTGGAAGCACCCTGGAAACTCTTTAACAAAGAGTTAAAAGTCAAGAAACATACTGGAAAAGAATGAGCAAACAATGGGAAAAGATTCTGACCATAGAAAATTACTATGATGACAAGAGAGATCAAAACACATACTCAACACAACCAAAGCCTCCAAGAAAAAAACATGAATTGGTTTCAAGTCATGGAAGGGCTCAAAAAGAATTCTGAAAATCAAATAAGATAGAAGAACAACTGGGAAGCAAATGATATAAAAAAATCATGAGAAAAGAGTCAGTGGCTTGGTAAAGGAGACACACAAAAAAATGCTGAAGAAAATAACACCTTAAAAAACAGACTAGGACAAATGGTAAAAGAGGTCCAAAAAGCCAATGAGGAGAAGAATGCCTTAAAAACCAGAAATGGCCAGATGGAAAAGGAGGTACTAAAAGCTCACTGAAGAAAATAATTCCTTAAAAATTAGAATGGAGCAACTGGAAGCTAATGACTATGTGAGAAATCAAGAATCAATAAAACAAAACCAAAAGAATGAAAAGAATAGAAGACAATGTGAAATATCTCATTGGAAAAATAATTGACCTGCAAAATAGATCCAGGAGAGATAATTTAAAAAAATTTGGACTACCTGAATGCCATGATCAAAAAAAGAGCCTAGACATCATCTTTCAAGAAATTATCAAGGAAAACTGTCCTGATATTCTAGTACCAGAGGGCAAAATAGAAATTGAAAGAATCCACTGACCACTTCTTGAAAGAGATCCCAAAATGAAAACTCCCAGAAATACAGCCAAATTCCAGAGCTCCCAGGTCGAGGAGAAAATATTGCAAGCAGCCAGAAAGAAACAATTCGAGTATTGTGGAGCTACAATCAGGATAACACAAGATTTAGCAGCTTCTACATTAAAGAATCAGAGGGCTTGGAATATGATATTCCAGAGGGCAAAGGAGCTAGGATTACAACCAAGAATCACCTATTCAGCAAAAGTGGGCACAATCCTTCAGGGGAAAAATGGATATTCAATGAAATAGAGGGCTTTCAAGCATTCTTGATGAAAAGACCAGAGCTGAAATGAAAATTTGACTTTCAAATGCAAGACTCAAGAGAAGCATAAAAAGGTAAACTGGAAAGGGAAATCATAAGGCACTTATTAAAGTTGAACTGTTTACATTCCTACATGGGAAGGTGACACTTATAATTCATAAGAACTTTCTCATTATTAGGGCAGTTAGAAGAAGTACATATATATACAGAGGTCACAGGTATAAGTTGAATATGAAGGGATGACAGCCTAAAAAATAAAATTAAAGGGGTGACAGAGGAATGCACTGGGAGAAAGGTAAAGATAGAATGTGGTCAATTACCTCACGTAAAAGAGGCAAGAAAAAGCTTTTACAGAGAAGAAGCTGGGGAAGGTGAGAGGGAGGGAGTGAACCTTAGTCTCATCAGAATTGGCTCAAAGAGGGAATAATATACACATTCAACTGGGTATAGAAATCCACCCTACCCTACAGGAAAGTAGGAGGGGAAGGGGACTTGGAGGGAGGTGATAGAAGAAAGGGCAGATTTGGGGAGGGAGCAGTCAGAAACAAAACTCCTTTGAGGAAAGGCAGGGTGAAAGGAGAGAGAGAACAGAATAAACAGGGGTGGGGGGAATAGGAGGGAGGGAAATACAGTTAGTAATCCTAAATGTGAAAAAAAATTTGAAGCAAGTTTCTCTGATAAAGGCCTCATTTCTCAAACATAAAGAGAATCAAGTCAAATTTATAAAAATAAGAGCCATTTCCCAAATGATAAATGATCAAAAGGCATGAACAGTTTTCAGAGGAAGTAATCAAAGCCATCTACAGCTACATGAAAAAATGTTCTAACTCACTATTGATTGGAGAAATGAAAATTAAAACGATTCTGAGGTACTACCTCACCCCTATTAGATGTGCTAATAGGACAGAAAGGAAAAATAATGTTGGAGGGGATGTGGGGAAAATTAGACATAAGTGCACTGTTGGTGGAGTTGTAAACTGATTTAACCACTCTGTAGAGCAATTTAGCACTATGCCCAAAGGACTATAAAACTGTGCATATCCTTTGATTAGCAATACCACTACTAGATCGATATCCCAAAGAGACAAAAAACAAAAAGGAAGACATATATGTACAAAAATATTTAGAGCAGCTCTTTTCTGGTGGCAAAAGAACTGGAAATTGAGGGGATGTCCACCAATTGGGGAATGACTGAACAAACTGTGGTGAATGTGATGGAATATTATTGTGCTATAAGAAATGATGAGCAGAATGCTCTCAGTAAAACCTGAAAGACTTACAGAAACTGATGCAAAGTGAAATGTACTGTGTACAAAGTAACAGCAATATTGTAAGATGATCAACTGTGAATGACTTAGCTCTTCTCAGCAATACAATGATTTAAGATAACTAAGAACTCATGCTGAAAAATCATCCCCAGAGAAAGAACTGATGGCATCTGAACACAGATTGAAGCAGACTTTTTTTACTTTCTTATTTGTCTTGAGGTTGTTTTTGTGCGTGTGTGTACGTGTGATTTTCTTTCACAACATGAGTATTATGGAAGTGTTTTGCATGACTACACATGGATGATCTCTATCAAATTGCTTGCCTTCTCAATGAGGGGGTGAAGAGGGAGGAAGAGAGAGAATTTGGAGCTCAAAGTTTTAAAAAACTAGTGTTAAAATTGTTTTTACATGTAATTGGGGAAAAATAAAATACTAAGCAAAATATAAATAAATAAATGCTTACTGATTGCTATGTACATGTCTATACACACATATATAAGAACCTAAGTTTCTTGAGCGCAAAGACTGTTTCTGTCTTTGTGTCCCTAGTATATGGTAGGTACTTAATTAATACCTGTTGACTGGTGAAAAGACATGGGCCTGAAACTGGCGGACATCTGGGAGGAGATGAAAGCTGGGAGCGATGGGTGGGGTGAGGAGTCAGGCCTGGGATGGAGGAGAAGAAACAGACAGGTAGGATGAGCTGAGATCAGTCTAGGACAGGAGTGTAGAAGAGGTTGGAAGGATGAGGGGATCCAGGGTTTTCGATCATGGAAGGGACCTTGAGATGGGAAAGTCATCCAGTCCAGCCCTCCCATTTTACAAGGGTGGGGGCCGGAGGTGTGAAGGGCAGGAGGCTGGGCAGGGATGGAAGGGAAGAGGGGTATAAGGGGAAGGGGAAAGGAGAGGGGGATGGTGGGAAGGGGGAGAGGGATGGAAAGAGGAGGGGATGGAGGGAGATGAAGGAGGAGGGGGAGAGGTGGGAAAGTGGGATGGAGAAGGAGGGGGATGGTGGGAGAGGGGTGAAAGGGGTGGAGGAGAGAGAGATGGAAAGGAGAGGGGGATGAAGGGGAAAGGAGAAAAGTGGGGGAGGGGGATGGAGAGAGAGAAAGATGCATGGGGAAGAAGATGGAGGGGGAGAGGTGGAGGGGGATGGGGGGAGGATGGAGGGGGAGGGGGGGAAAGGGAAGGAGGGCAGAAGGGGAGGGGACGGAGGTGGGGGCGGGGCCCGAGCGATTTAAGGACGCGGGCCTGGGGGCAGGGCCAGGCTCGGGCCGGCCGGTCCCTCCCTCCCAGGGCCCGGGAGCGGCGGGCGGGGGCGGGCCGGTCTGGCCTGGGCCTTGACTCACCTCCTCCTTGGCTCGGGACCTTTCACTTCCGCAAACAAAAACGAGCTCACTCTCACGTGACGGGGCCCGAGCCTTCTTCCGCCAATCAAAACAGGCCCCTCCCCACCGCGCCTCCCCCTCTGCAGAGTCCTGAAGCCTGATGACTCGGGCTCGAGGACTAGGGAGCTGACGGCCGGAAGCGGGAGGACGGCCGGAAGGGGGCGGTCTGGGTGTCTTTTTTTTTTTTTAATTTTTTGTAACCGCCCAATCAGAGGGCGCGGGGAGAGGGAAGGCAGGCGGTGACCGGAAAAGGGGCGGCCATGTGAGTGCAGGGCGGAAGAGGCGGGGAGGAGGGCCTGGGAATCGACATGTTGATGAGGGGCAATAGGCCTCGCCCTCTTAAAGGGACAAGGTGCCTCTTGAGGTCCCACTCCCTCTCACCCCCCTCCCCGAGTTCCAGACATTCCTCCAAGACTAAAAGTTGGAGGGAAGGGGCTGAGCTGCTCGAGTGAAGAGAGTTTCCTATAGGAGCACAGATTTAAATATTAAAGGGACCTTAGAGCCCATTTTACAAATGGGGAAACTGAGGCACGGAGAAGTTGAAGTGGTGGGCCCAGGGTCACACGGCTGATAGATGTTTGTTGACTGACTAGAGAGGCGAATTAGATTTCAGCAGAGCATCTGCCTAGATGTAAAGATGCGGACTGCATTTCATTTCTTGAGATTTGAGAGCTCATCATAGACTTAGAGCCGGAAGGAACCTCAGAAGCCGTCTAGACCAACCCCCTCATTTTACAGAGAGGGAAACTGAGGCCCAAGGAGGGACGTGACTTGTCCAAGGTCTCATGGATAATAAGCAGCAGAATCCGTGGTGAGAAGCAGATGATGCAAGAGCTGTTGCAGAGGTGCAACGGGCAGGGCATTAGGTGTGGGTCTAAGGAAAGCCAGTAAGCCAAGGGTGACCCCGGGGTTTCAGGTTGGGCGGTTGACCAGGATGAGGAGGTCAGGAAGAGGAACGGATTGAGGAGAAAGACCAAGACTGGCTGGAGGAGCCAGAAGCGCTGGCGGAACTTCCAGCGGACTGCGGGCAGGTGGATGCAGATGTGGGGGGACCCCTCAGAGCTAGGGGGGCAGCTCCGGGCATGAGCCACACCCGAGCCGCAGGTGCCGTGGGAAGACCAGTCATCCGGCCGAGGACAGTCATCCGGCCAGCCTTTCTTACTCACCTGCTCGGGGCGATCACTGCGCAAAGGACTAAAGGTGGAAAGAAAGACAAGACCGTTTACTCCCGAGGAGCTCAAGGAGTAATGGAACGACGAAGGAAAAACAAGCATGTACAAACGAGATCCCCTGAACGCGGGGAAGGAGCTGGCAGGAAAGGCGGGTGGAAAGGCTTCTTCCAGTGGGTCAGCCGTTAGCTGGCACTAAAGGGAGGCCAGGAGGCAGAGAGGTGTCTTTATCTGTAAAATAGAGGGATTGGACTTCTAGTCCCAAACCTATAACCCTCTGAGTGACACAGAATGAGAAGGGCGGCAGTGGTGGGAATGTTCACACGCTGGGGATCCCCAAACGAGCTAGAGGGTGGCAGAGCTGTAGCGTGCATTACGAACTCCAAAGTGTGTCCTGAGCGAGGACCGGAGGTAGGAATATAATGTAACTCTTTTTGTGGGTGTGGTGGGGGGCGGGGGGATCCCTCTGGGAGCACCTGCGAACTTGGGGTGCAAAGTCTCGAGTGGGGAGAGATGCGGGACACTCCACAGGGCAGTGTCCCGCGGACTCCTCTGGGGACACCAGGACGCTATTGCCGTAAGGGGAGGCAGCAGTCTCTCCGGACTGGCCGGAGAGAAGTTCACCTGGAGGCCAGCCACCAGGGGGAGGAAGCAAGCCATTTGGTGGCTGCCAGTTTTGATGACTTTGTCTTCCTAACTAGACGCGGAGCTCAGGTGGTTCCTACCTGCTGGAGGAGCTCAAATGTTTCTCGATTCCCTGGAGCACTGCCCCCATCACCCCACCCTCTAGAGATCGTCCCCGCGCCCCACAGCTGTGTCTTTCCACAGACCCACCAAGTCCTGGCAGTCTGACCTTCCTGCCCCCCCACACTTGCCTGTGACCCCTGCCTGGTCTGACCCCGTTTCTGTCTTCCAAACCACTCCACTTCTGACCTCTCCATCTCCAGGGCTCACACAGCTGGCGCTCCGGCTTCGTGTGTTCATGCCCTGAGTCTGGGCCATCCTGAGCTCTCCCGCTCCCCACATCAGACAGAATTTGGAAGAGGTTGGCAAGACTGGGAGGTCACAAGATCCTAGAATGTCACAACCAAATGGGACCATTAAGGCAGGTCCATAGGTCCAGGGGTAAGAACTCTGGGTTCAGATCCTGCTTCTATCACTTACTAACTGTGTGACCTTGAGCAAGTCACTATACATCCCTAAGCCTCAATTTCTTCATCTGTAAAATGAAAAGTTGGACAAGCTGCCTCTCAGGGTCTCTTTCAGGTCTAAGTCAGTCACTCCCTCCCCTCTAGGCATTAGCTTTTTATTTACTAAATTTATAAATTTATCAAAAATTTACAAAATGAGGGGGCTGGTCCCGTTCTCTGACATCCCATTCAGTTCTAAACCCTATAATCACCCAAAATAATGTTGGAAGTGTATTGGCAGATCAGAAATGGCTCTTGTCCTATCTATCAAATCTATTTTCACTGTTTGCACACCACCATGACCTGAAATCAAACTCTGAGCCACATGCTGATAAGGTTAAAGGAATGTTGCAGTGTAAGCATGAAGCAGCAAGCTACCAGCCTCCAACATGTTACTCCTAGTGGCAGCCTGCCATAGTGGGAAAAGCACTGGGTTTGTAGTCAACAGAAACCTGGGTTCAAACTTAAATGTGGGTTCAAATCCTGGCTTTGACACTTAGTAGCTGTATGACCTTGGGTAATTCATTCCACCTTTGCCTTAGTTTCATCTGCTGGGGATAAAGACCTGTAGTCCACAGGTTTATTTTGGACTCTGACAAGATAATGTCTGTAGAGAGGCTTGCAAACCTGTGAGTACTATAAATTATAATTATTTGGATCGATGGGGACATTGAAAATTTTGGTGAAGGCATAATTGAGGAATCTTTCCTCTGAGCTTCCTAGCTGTGTGACCCTGGGCAAGTCACTTAACCTCTGCCTGACTCAGTTTCCTCATCTGTAAAATGGGAATAATAGTAGTTGCATGGGAGTAATAATAATAATAGCTCCCCAGGACCATTGTGGGGATCAAATGAGATCATATTTGTAAAGCGCTATGTAAGTGTTAGCTATGATAATAATTATTTTTTCAGGCTTGTTGTTCATCATTCCCCTTCTCTCATTCGACATTCCCTAAGTTGTTGCTTCCTTCCCTGTGTCTTGTCTTTGCCAAATTTCCTTCAGATCTGGACGGCATGCCTGCTATCCTCTTTCGAGGCTCAGCTCAGAAACCACCTTCTTCAGGAGCCCTCCCTGCCAGATCCCCAGCTGGGTATTAATACTGAATCTCTCCTCAAATTAGTGTCAATATCTTTATCTGAAAATAAAAATTTGTTATGGGATTAGATTTGGAGCTAGAAGAGATTTGTACATGTTATGTATACACATATGACATGTATACATATATACACTATACTCCATATTCTACATATGATGCTATATAAATGTTAGTTATTATTTATTAAAATTTTATTTATATATTTACTTTATTATTTGTTATTATTTTATTGTTTATTATTATTATTATTAACAATTTTTAAAGAATTGGAAAGTCTTATGCTTTCTATCAAGACCAGTAAAAAAAAATTTACCTGCCCAAACAATGGGAGATTATTTACAAAAAGTTATTTTTGTGTCTCTAGAAAAGAAAGTATTTATTTTCCCATAGTTGATACATGCCAAGTAAGTGAAATTTGGCATTGTGGTCTGGTCTTATATCCATAAATGTGGAATTGCCTGAACTATAAAGTCACAAACCAGGAAATATTTCAGATTAGTTTAAATATGTGCCATCTCTAAACATAAGGTGCAACTCCGAAATGAATTCTTTTTCGGGAGTTGAAAACATAAAACAAAACATATGACTTGATTTGCTATGTGATAAGATATGATATGTGATGTGTTTTGATACGATGATACCATATGATGTGATATCCATAATAGGGGTGGGGTATTATATGTGCTCTCTGACACAAAGCTAAATACTGTGCTAAAAAGTTGTCCTTGAGGACAGTCACACCACCCCCAGCTCATGTCCCTGTTCACTCTCTCATTGCTTGATGGCAATTTGGTAAATATGTTCTGGGATATCTCAGAAATGTTGAAAAGATCTACACTCTCTTCAATTAATTTGAGCCTCCCTTATTTCTATAATCCCACCATGTTTTTGCCCTTCTGCACTGAAGCTGTTGGGGGTGGGGGGGGGGCGTTGCTATATTCATATATATAATTAAACCTGTTTTTAAGCAGGTGACATATGACTCTCTCAGGTTAGCAAAGCACCTGCTATACATGTATGTAAAAACTGTGCCTTGTTCTGGTTGCCCTGACCTCCCCTTCCTCCCCTTCTGGTCTATAGAGTAGGTTTCTAAGTAGCCAGTATAAACAGGTAATAGCAGGAAATTAGATAACAAAAGGGAACCAGGAAGTCACAGACAAACCATCCCAAAGCTCAAAGGAGCAAAATTTACAAACTGCATCATATATTAACCAGAATTCACATCCTGGTAGTATGTGTTGAATCAGGAGAAGACACCTAGGCACTGCTGTCAGGACCTTCTGCTCCTATGATATGTAAATCCCAGACAAATTCCAGACCTCCACAGCAGAACAGCAAAAAGGTGCTTATACTTTATAAGTTTTACCACTAACGTTGAGATGATTTGGATGTGTTAATGAACTAACCCCAAAGTGGCACAGAAAAGAATTAGTCTGCTTCCTCAAAAACCCCTATAAAATGAGACCTCAAACTCCTGCCTACCCCCCAATCCTTCTTCCATCTCCATTGGGTGCATACTGCCAAGTGCCCCTAACTCTAATTGATGCTTATGAGAGTGATCTTCTCTGCACCTTCCACTCACTATCTTCTTCACAACACTACCTGACTCCCTTCACCATCCCATCCCCTTGTCCCCAAGTTGTCTACTCTGTACCCCCTTCACTGCTTGTCTCTGTACCCTCTGCCCTGGGGGCAGCTGGCACTGATAGGCAACTCTGCTTATGGTTGGTCACAAGGGAGCAGGGGCCCTAGTCACAGTTCCAGGGCCAAGAACACTGGCATTTGCGGCTGTAAGGGAGCAGGAGCTCCCCCCGGGTAAAGACCAGAGTGCAGACCAGGAGAGCAGTCACCACACCTCTCCCAGGATCACACCATCTTAGAAGCATCAAAAACTTACAGACCTCCAGAACTAGCTCAGAAAATAGCAGCACAAAAAAGCCTGAAGCTTGGCATGGTGCCTCCCCACTCCCAAGTAAGCAGAGTCCAAGTTTAACATAAAATTCAAAGTCAAGAAATAGGTTGAAAAAAATGAGCAAACAACGAAAAAAGAACTTGACCAGAAAAGCACTACTATGATGTCAGGAAAGGTGAAGACGTAAACTTAGAAGAAAGCAACAATGAGAAGACAACTAGAGGCAAAGCCTCAAAAAAAAAAATGCTAATTTGACCCAAGGCCAGCAAGAATTCCTGGAAACTGTAAAGAAAGATATAAGAGTGATAGAGGAAAAAATGGGAAAAGAAATGAGTGATGCCAGAAGATCACAAAAAGAGAATTGTTGTTGTTCTTTGTTTTCAACAAGGACCAGTGACATCTTGGGGGACATCTTGACTTGCTGAAGAATTGGATTTAAGTGAGGCAGAGTCATCAGCCTCACTCTCTCTTCCAGAGTCATCGAAGTCTAGTGGCAAGACAAAAGTTGAGAGGATTGGCAGTGGCCTGGGATGCAGTGGATGATCTTGGTGTCCTTGATGTCTGACCAAGCTCTAAGCACTCCACAGCACCTGCTTCAGCCATGTCAATGGCCGTTGGAACAAATTGTTCTCATCTGTCCATACAGCTGGGCAAAGTCTTCACATGGTTGGGTAGACAACCCCTTAAGTCACTGATGGTTTGAGGCTTGTTGGTTATCCTTAACCTGGTTTAGCCCATCTGCCAAGGTGGTTTTACCAGGGTGACTGCTATGCATGCTACAGCTTCTTGGAGCCTTAGGTAAGAGTTGGGTGACAGATGGACATTAAAGGTGGATGAACAGCCCTCACACCAGAGGTGCTATCCTACCAAGCACCAGAGAATTAACAACTTAGTTAAAGAGGCACACGTATACACACACACACACACACACACACACACACACACACACACACAAACTGAAGAAAATAATACCTTAAAAAACAGAATTGGCCCAATGGTAAAAGAAGCAGAAAAATTCACTGAAGAAAAGAACTCCTTTAAAAACAGAATTGGTCAAATGGAAAAGAGGTATAAAAATTCACTGAAGAAAACAATTCTTTAAAAATTAGATTTGGGCAAGTGGAAGCTAATGACTCCATGAGACTTCAAGAAACAATAAAAACAAAGTCAAAAGAATGAAAAAATAAGAGACAACGTGAAATATCTAATTGGTAAAACAACTGACCTGGAAAATAGATCAAAGAGAGATAATTTAAGAATAATGGGACTTCCTCAAAGCCAAGATCAAAAAAAGAATCTAAACATCATATTTCAAGAAATTAGCAAGGAAAACTGCCCTGATATCTTAGATCCAGAAAGTAAAATAGACATTGAAAGACTTCACTGATCACCTCCTGAAAGAGATTCCAAAATGAAGACTCCCATGGATATTATAACCAAATTCCAGAGCCATCAGGTCAAGGAGAAAATATTGCAAGCAGCCAGAAAGAAACAATTCAAGTATCATGGAGCCACAAACAGGATCACACAAGACTTAGCAGTTTCCATATTAAAGGATTGCTTGGAATATGATATTCCAGAAGGAAAAGAAGCTTAGGATTATAATTAAAAACTGAGTATAATCCTTTAGGGAAAAAATGGATGTTTTATGAAATAGAGGACTTTCAGGTATTCTTGATGAAAAGACCATTTGACTTTCAAACATGAGACTTCAAGAGAAACATAAAAAGGTAAACATGAGAGAGAAATCCTAAGGAACTCAGTAAGGTTAAACTGTTTACATTCCTGTATGGGAAGATGATACATGTAATTCCTAAGAATTTTATCATTATTAGAGGAGTTAAAGGGAGTTTACATAGAGAGAAGGCATGGATGTGAGTTGGTTATGTTGGGATGATCTCCAAAAAAAAGATTGTACAGGTGAGAAAGAGGGATGCTTTGGGAGAAGGAGAAAGGGAGAGGTAGAATGGGGAAAATTTTCTCACGTAAAGGAGGCATGCATGGAAGAGATTTTAAGAGCCTTACTCTCACTAGAATTGGTTCGAAGAGGGAAGACTATATATACACCCTCAGTTGGGTATAGAAATCTCTTACCTAATAGGAAGATAGGAGTTAAGAGATAAAGGGGAGGGGGAGAGGGAGGGAGAAATGATAAGGGGGAGGGCAGATTAAGGGAGGCAGTGGTCAGAAGTAAGACAGACTTTTGAGAAGGGACAGGAGAGAGAGAGAGAGAAAAAGAAGGATAAACAGAAAAATGGGATGGAGGGAAATGCACAATTAGTGATCATAGCTGTGAATGTGAACGGGATGAGCTTACACATAGAATGGGAGTAGATAGCAAAATGGATCGGAAAACAGAATCCAACCACATGTTGTATACAAAAGACACACTTAGGACAGAAAGACACAAAGTTGAAATGAAGGGCTGGGGCAGACTCTGTTATGCTTTAGCCAAAGTGAAGAGGTCAGGGGTGACAATCATGATCTCAAACAAAGCAAAAGCAAAATCAGACCTAACTGAAAGAGATAATTAGGGAAACTATGTTTTTTTAAAAAAATTATTCGTTTTTAGTTTTCAACATTCACTCCCATAAGATTTTGAGTTCTAATTTTCTCCCCCTCCCTCAGCTCCCTCCTTCCCCCAGATAGCATGCAATCTGGTATAGGCTATACGTGTGCAACCATATTAAACATATTTCCATATTAGTCATGTTGTAAAGAAGAATTAGAACCAAAGGGGAAAACGACGAGAAAGAGGAAACAAACAAAAAAATAGCATGCTTTGATCTGCGTTCAGACTCCATAGTCCTTTCTCTGCACGTGATTAGCGTCGGGAAACTACATTTTGCTAAAAGGTACCAAAAACGATGAAGTAATAAAAATTTTTTTACAAGTTTCTCTAGCAAAAGCCTCATTTCTCAAATATATAGGGAACTGGGTCAAATGAATAAAGATAAGAGTCATTCCCCAATTGATAAGTAGTCAAAGGATATGAACAGGCAGTTTTCAAAAGAAGAAATCAAAGATATCTATAATCATATGAAAAAGTGCTCTAAAGCATTATTGGCTAGAGAAAGGCAAATTAAAAATAGCTGTGAGGTACCACCTTACCCTATCAGAAATGGCAAATGCTGAAGGGAATGAGGGAAAATAGGTACATTAATGAATTGTTGGTAGAGTAGTGAACTGGTCCAGCCATTCTGGAGAACAATATGGAACTATGCCCAAGGGGCTACCTAAGGGTGCATACCTTTTGCTAACAGCAATGCCTCTACTAGGTCTGTGTCCCAGAGCAATCAAAGTAAAAAGAAAAGGACCTATATGTACAAAAACATTGATGGCAACTCCTTTCGTGGTGGCAAAGAATTGGAAATCAAGGGGCTGCTTAGGGTCAATTAGAAAATGACTAAACAAGTTGTGGTGTATGATTATGAAGGAATTCACTTTTGTGCTATAAGAAATATTGAGAGGGTGGTTTCAGAAAAAAAAACAAACATATGAACTGATGCAAAGTGAAGTGAGAAGAACCAGGAGATCATTGTGCACAGTAACATCATTATTTAAATGATGATCAACTATGAAAGGCTTGGCTACAATGATCCCAGACAATCCCAAAGGACTCATGATGAAAAAATGCTATGACCCACCTCCAAAGAGAGAGAGCTGATGAACTCTGAGTGCAAGCTGAAGTATAATTTTCTTTCTAATAATAAATAAATAAATAAAATTTTTTCTCTCTTTCTTTCTCTTTGTTTTTCTTTATTTCTTCCTTCTTTCCTTCCTTTATTTATTTCTCTCTTTCTTTTTGCTTTTTTTTGGTGATATGGCTAATATGGAAATATGTTTTGCGTGATTTCACATGTATAATTGATATCATGTTGTTTGCCTTCTCAGTGGGTAGAGGAGGGGGTTGGAGTGAGGGAGAGAATCTGGAACACAAAATTTAAAAAGGATGTTAATGAATAGTTGAAATATATATACATATGTTCATATTTATAATAACTCTAGATAGATATACATATAATATATTTTACATATTGTAAAGATATTAATTTATAATTATAAAAAGTCAAATGTATCTGAAGGTAGAAGCAGTTGCCACTGTCTCTGAGGCCAGTTTCTGCTGGGGGTTGGACGTCCAAGCAGGAAGGTTGGTACCGCTATGTGCTCAGTCACCCCACGGCTAAGGCATGGCCTAGGTCCAGGAGGGGCACCACTGTAATAGAACCCTGGTGGGTGGATACCCACCAAAGGGCCACAAGGCGAGGTGTGGGGATGGAAACCAAAGCAGGGAGGACGTGTGCTGCCTCCTCCTCATTGAGGAAGCCCACCCCTCAGATGTCAGTATCCTAAGGCAAAGCCCTGTTTGCCTGACGCTAACTACAGCTCTGCAAATAACCCGCCCAGCAATCAGTGCCAACTGTTGGGAAAGGCAGGCAATCTTTCTATGAAAATCATTGTATTTCCACTCAGTTCCCAAGTTTCCATCTTGAATCATGTTTTCTCTGCGGTAGTATGAAGAATGCCTTTAGAACTGGGCCAGATGGATGACATAAAAGGTATAGTTCCGAAGGGACCTTAGTGGCTATTTAGTCCATCCCAGAATCCCGTCTATCCAGAATCCCAGCAAGTATTCATCCAGCCTTTGTTGAAAGACTAGTAGTGACAGGGAGCTACTTGCTAAAGCAGCCCATTCCACTTTGGGACATTGAGTCTTATTAGGAAGTTGCTCCTGAAATCAAGGCTCTATCTGTCTCCTGCAGCTTCCATTCATTGTTGCTAATTATTCCAAATTATTTCCTGGTGGTCCTCTGCACCAACTCTCTGCCCCAGACAGACAGACAGATTCATGTTCACCTAGGATATTTTCCCTAATATTTTCTCCAGCCAATCTCATCCTTCAGGACCCTATCCAAATTTCAACTTTCCTGGAAGGGGGCTGTAGTCAGTCCTTTGTTGAATTGTTAAAAAGGGCTCAGTTTAAGATAGGTAATGGAATTCCCATGGTGTATTAACCTTGTTACACAATTAATGGGAGTTAGCTTTTTGAGAAGGAAGGAAAGAAGGGAGAGAGAGAGAGAGAGAGACAGAGACAGAGACAGAGAGAGAGAAAGAAAGAAAGAAAAAGAAAGAAAGGAAGGAAGGAAGGAAGGAAGGAAGGAAGGAAGGAAGAAAGAAAGGAAGAAAGGAAGAAAAGAAAGGAAAGAATTCTTTCCCATGCTTCACATGTTACCTGAAAGTCTAGGCTCTGGCCTCTCCTGATCTTGAGTAATCATTACAAATCCCCCAGCAATCACTTTCAAACACCATTGTAGTCCCCATTGGATGGCATGGGATAGTAGACCAGATGAAGCTGAGGTAGCCTAATTTGAGGCCAGGGGAAAACATTAAAAAAGCAAAGTTAGGATGAAAGCTATTTCTGAGAGCTTTCAGTCAATGTTTGACCACAGAAGATGTGTTTGTGTGTGGCTGTGGATGTAGCAGGAGTCGGAGGGGGGAGGCCACCGCGGCAGAAAACAAAGGTCAGTTTGGAGAGTTTGGGGGCAGTAGAGAAGTTGCTAAAGTGAGGAGATTCTAGCCAATTAGCACGGTAGATATGAGGGAGAGTCAATCAATCATGATGGTAAATTGAACCAGTCTTCAAAACTGTTTTATCTGAGAAAAACAAGTGTGAATGTTGTCAACCTGATGTTACATAGACACAGGGATAAGGGGTGGTAAGAATTCATATGCATCTCGACCTCCAACCCCCAGCAACTCTGTGGGTAGTATTAATTCAATTCACAGCCCAAGCCCCGATCCAATATGTCGTGCTCTTACTGGACATGCCAGTGACATTTAAATACAAGAGCCAAAGGCTTTTATTTAAGACATGAGTTAAATGACAAGAAAGAGAATCTTACAGTAAAACGTTCTCGGTACCCCTATACAAAGACATACAAGTCTACATGTCCTCAGGGCTTTGATAATGTATTAACTGCATGGATTTGACTCCCAGATTCTCAGATACCCAGCCACCTGGACACCAGAATGGCTCAATCTCTTGACCTTTTGAAATTCACAAAGTTCCTCCAGTTCCTCCACCTAAGATGAAAGAATAACAAGGCAAAGAACCAAAGCCTATTTTCCCAGGGCCACCTGTGGACCTCAGAGGGAGAGGACCCAAGACCTCTCTGCTTATGTAGTTCCTTACTAGACGCTATGAGTGGAGAAGTCAAACCAAGAGCACAGATCCCCTAAGACAGTGGGCTGCCAGTCAATGCTCCTTTGAACGTCTCTGTAGTCGACCAAAGAGCCTCCCTCCTATGTTCTATGTGGGTAGACGACCAGGAGTCTCCTCCAAAGCCCTTCCATGCCACGTCACCCAGACTCTCCCAGGAGCTGAATCCCCATTCTTCTCCACGGAGGGAGTTGCACCAGGATACCCACGTGCCTCTCCTCATTAAATCTGTGCAAAGTGAAGACTCATCTTGGTGAATGACTCAGTCTTTGGGGTGGTGTGGGAAGCCTTCATTTCGAGAAGACAATAGAAATCAGGTTGTAAGACAGATTTCCATAACATGAGCGCGTGAATTCTTACATTCCTCTACTTGTGTGAATAAGCGGGGACAGCAGCTGAATGTCAGGAGGGTGAAAGTTCTTAAGGGAGACGATGCTGGTTGAACTGACCCGACTCTGATATGCTAACTAAGCCATGTTCAATAAGGTATAAGGCCAGGAAAGGATGGGAGGAGAAGGAAGGAGTAGTTTGGTGATGGCGGCATGGTTCTCCACAGGGTGCCCTTCCCTGTTATTCTGTATGACACTTAGCTGTTACTGCTTGTCCTTCATTCTCCAAGAGGACCATGACATCTCCCCACTCGTGGAGAGAAGAGGGCGGGATCCTGGATGAGAAAGCCTTCACCACGTGTCTCGTCTGCCTCCCCTTCACGCTCTCCAGGCTCCAGCCAAATTGGCCCAATTACTGTCCCCCTCACACATGGCATTCCAGCATCCATCTTCGTCTCCAGGGCTTTGCGCTGGGCATTCCCTCCTCACGTCAGCCCCTTATAATCTCTAGCTTTTTTTCAAAGCTCTGATCGAGCACCTCATCTACAAGAGGCCCCCACCCCCACCCCAACTGCTAGTACCTTCTCCCCAAAATGCTCTTGTTAGGAACTTTAGGTGTTGTTTCTCCTGATAGAATGTAAGCTCCTTGAAGGGAGGGACCATTTTCTTTTTTGCCTTGTATCCCCAGTGCCTGGCACATTTCAGGTGCTTAATAAATGCTTATTGAGAGAATGATGCCTATATTCTCTGAGTGTCCACTCTAGATACTAGCATTTCCAAGCCCAGTAAAGGTAATCTAGTAATTGATGATGTGTGGAATATAGATTCTTCAGGCCTTTATCCCAACTCCCACAGGCGCTGATAAATTGGGTTCCCATCAGGATTCTAGAGGTAGATCTTGAGGTTTTTTTTTTAATACTATAGCTCACAAGCCCCCACCAGTGTTTCCCCTAAGATAATCAGTTGATATCAGTTAGCACGCCAGACTTAGTTTTTCAAAAAGTGTGATTATGATTTATATTATGATCACATAAGTGTCATAGGAAAGTATTTCTAAAGTATGATAAGAACAATTAACATAAACCATTCCCCCAGAAGTTTGTGAGATACTTTCCCATCAGTGGCCAGGCTCAGTCCTTCAGCCCTAAAAAACAGGGGATATGTTATGGAAGGAGGTCTGACCTTGGAGTCAGACACTCACTAGCTGTGTGATCACCACCCCTGTCTCAGCCCCAGTTCCCTCACCTGTAAAATGGAGGTCTTGTCAACATTATTACGAGGAAAGTACTTTGCAAACCTTAGAGACCTACAGAAAAATTGGCTGTTATTATCATCAGAGGAGGGGTGCCCAGAAGCAGACACTAGGCTGGCCCAGTGGATAGGATAATGGACAGGGAGTCAAGGAGGCTTGGGTTGGATCTCACCTGAAACACTTGCTAGCTATCTGGGCAAATATTTGCTTTCTTTGACCCTCAGTTTCCTCATTTGCAAAATGGGGTTGATAATAGTACAGTTTGTACAGACATGAGATGTCTGTAAAGTGCTTTGCAAACCCTGAAGATAAATGTGAGCTATTTTTGTTACTATTATTATCACATGACTGCTTAAATGGCTTCAGAATCACTAATGGAAAACTGCTAAGGTGAAAGTAGTAAGAAGGGAAAATAGTTTTTTACTTTAGGGAGCATTAAGTAGGAAAGGATGAGGAAGGGGAAAGTGCATAATGTCTGTGTAGAGTCATGGATTTGATTGTGGGATTTTAGGGATAGCAATAGTAATAATATAAACACACATCAGTGGGTCAGCTAGGTGGCACAACGGATAGAACTGTGGGCCTGGAGTCAGGAAGACCTGAATTCAAATCTGACCTCAGACACTTACTAGCTGTTTGCCTCCATTTCTTCATCTGTAAAATGGGGATGATAATAATAATAATAGCCCCCACCTCTCAGCAAAGTGAAGATCAATTGAGAATAAAATTGTATTTGTTTGTTGTTGTTTTTTTGGTGAGACAATTAGGGTTAAGTGACTCGTCCAGAGTCACACAGCTAGTGAGCGTTATGTGTATAAGGCCGGATTTGAACTCAGATCCTCCTGACTCCAGGGCCAGAGCTGTATTCACTGCACCCCGTAACTGCCCTGAAGATATAATTGTAAAATGCTTAGCACAGAACCCCAGCAATGGGCAGTGTTATCATGTAGTTGGGGGGACTGGCCTATGAGGACTAGTCCTTCAAACAGGTGCAGATATCTTCTTCTGGCTTCCCATCCAACAACCTGGAAAATGTGGGGAGCAGGTTTCTAGTCACCAGTAGCTCAATATTGTTGGAACTGTGTTGTTCTCAGCTGAGGTTGGCTCAGGCCAGCCCCCTGGTAGTTCGAGTTCAGTCCAATCCTGGAAGAGAATGAGACATTCAACAGTTACCAAAAGGAGATTTAGTCATTGCAGGAGAAAGATATTCATCCAGGATTGAAGACACTTAGAGCTGATTCAGCTGAGAGAAGCTCCCTCACCCAAATCACCCATAGTGATCCACCAGTCAAGCACCAGAGAAAGTTCCTGAGGGCTATTTTGTATTCAGGCAGCCAGGAAGTGATGTCAACGCCCCCTAAGCCAACCAAGTCTTGAAGATGGTCTCAATACTTTTTAAGGAAAAACCAACCTAACTTGCACAGGGGTGAAGGTTGGGATATCTCTCTTACTGCGTAGGTGCTGATGAAATCTTCTCATTGGCTGTAAAGTTAGAATGATTGATGACTCAGGAGTTCCGAGAAAACAAAAGAAGTGACCCATACACATCTTTCAGTCTCTTTTCCCTTGAGGCAATAAGGGGTAGGACTGCTTTGAACTGAGCCTCAGAAGGGTAGAGTCTTCAGGCCAAATTCCCTCACCCATCCAGGTGCAAATGGCCCCTTTGTTTCTTTTGTGTTTATTCTTTCCTGATCTTAGGTGCAGGAGTGCCCAGCTGGGAGTGCCCAGCCAAATGAATGAGGGAGATTCCAAGAGTCCTCCTGTGATGCCAGGCTGAGGACAAACCAGCACCTGCAGATGGGTGTGGAAAGAGTCCCTCCGTGTGACCCTGGGCAAGTCACTTAACCCCGTTGCCTAGCCAAAAAAAAAAACAGAGCGTCCCTTAGGATGAGAGTAAGGCCCCTCAGGGTAGAGAGAAGGACCAACTGTGGTCTCTACAGAGTCGGACCTTTAGGGCCTAGCTGGGCTGCCCACCCAGTTACACCTAAGCGGAATGTCACGAGGGCTCTACAAAGGGCAAAAGAATGTTCAGGGCCTTGGGAGATGCTTCTTTGCCACACATGTTCTCTACATATGTGCCTCATTATTTTTGTCTTTTAAATTTGAGCCCCTCCCTCCCCCAAACCATGTCTATACAAAGGGAGAGCACAACCCCTGTTTGGGGGGGAGGATGTTTTGTGCCAACTGTTCATATAATACCTTCTTGGTAAATCCCTTTTCTAAAACTACTAAAAAAAAAAAAAAGGAAAAGGAAAAGAGCACACCCATAGGGGCTTGTTAGGGATAGTACTAGAAATCTAGCCCCTCAGGGTTACCTCTATAATCTGAAGGGTAGCAGTGGTGGGGCACTACTGATGAAACCCCTAAAAGGCCCTGGACTTTCCCCCTTTCAGCCCAGGTCCCTGGAATTCACCTGAGGCCCCAGCCCCTCCCAGTTAATCCTTTCAACTGCCCTTTCACCATGGCCCTCATTGTCTGTACCTGGCCCCACCCTAGATCGCCACACCTTGATTCCTTCTAGACCCCCACTCTGTTACCTCCCAGTCACCCCAGTCTACTGTCCACACCCACCCAGATTTTCCTACAGTATAAAAGATCCATTTTGCCTCCACTAAGGGGCTCAGTTTCCTTAAGAGTCTGGCCGGCTCGTCAATACAAATGTCACAAATGCTCAGTTTCCTTAAGTCTGACCCGCCTCTATGAGCAATACAATAAGCTTCATCTTTGCTCAGATTCTTAAAATCTGGCCAATAGGACGGATTCTTAAAATCGTGCCCACTTCAATTGGTGTTTTAATAAACATTGTGTCTGACTGAAAGAAGGCTTGAGTCCGATTCATTCGAGGCAGGACCTGCATCTTTTGCCCTGAAATTTGGGGGTTCATAGCACCCCTAGATCACAGCAGCAGCCACGCATTGAGGACCTGGCCCACCAGTTCAAGTGGGAGTTGAAGAAGTATTCCCACAGGGGTTCTACAGTTATGATAGAGGCAAGAGAGCTTCCTCTGGGTTGGAGTGGTCAGGGAAGGCTTCGTGGAGGAGGAAGGATTGGAGGTCTCCCTGAAATCTGAATAGGATTTGGGCAGGAAATGAGGAGGCAGGAGGGACTGCCTGTTGGCAGTAGGCAGGAAGTAGTATGAGCAGAAAGGTGGATTTGGGGAGAAACAAAGCCAGGACCAGCACCTAGGGCTCATCACCACTGAGGGAGCGCACCCAGCGGGCCCTTGAATGGGACTTTCGATAAATGTGTATCTTTTTCCAAAGCTCAGCTTCCCAAGACTGGTCAGGGTTTCTTTCGCGATAAATCCAGCGTCCTGAGAAGGTTGGTGTGGTGAGCACAGCCTTGTACCTCAGCATGAGGCAATGGAGGGAAATGGGTTGGATCCCGAATTCTCTCTGTCCCTTTTCTGTTGCCCACTACAAATGAGGTCACATCAACAAGTGCTTCTGGGAGCCTGGTTCTGTGGTCATGTTTCCTTTGTGTGGAAAAGGGAAAGAGGACAGAGTTCCACCGAGGACAGTGGTATAATCATTGACTTAGAGCAAAGCAGGTTACTTTACTCCAATGATGTAAATATCATCGGTATGCCTCATTGCAGGGCCAAGGGGACCCTGAGTTCTCACAGGCTAGGCCCATGAAATGTAAGCTCTGAAGAGGTGGGCCCCAGGTTGGCTTCAGCATAACAGATTTATTTTATTTTATTTATTTATTATTTATTTTCTTTTTTGTCGAAGCAGCTCTTTGACATGCTGCAGGAGGGTGGAGATCTGAGTTGGTGAAGGGAACAGCCACATGGCTGAAGGGCTGAAGCAATCAATATGGATCACAACAAACATTTATATAATTGCTTCAAAGTTTGCAAAACACATGATCTCATTCAGGCTTCTCAACAGCCCTCAGGAGATAGGGGTGAGAGGTATTATCCCATTTGACAGAGGGAGAAGGAGAGTCTCAGAAAAGCAAAATGACTTGTCCATAGCCAGGCTAGGTTAATGGCAGTGGCAGAATTCGAACCCAGGCTTGTCTTCATTTCAAGAGCAATCCTCCTTCCATGGTAATACATGGCTTCTCTCTTGCCTAAGATGGGGAAAAAGTCAGGGTTAGAACTCGGTTATAGAAGCTATGTAAAGTGTTCAGACAAAAAGAATGTCATCATCATCTCCGTCACCTGCACAGCTGTGCTCTGGACAGGAATTGTGGCCATAAGGGCTCCAGCTTTACACCTAGAAACTGAACTCCACCACCCTCCTTTTAAAAATAAAAAAAATAACGAAAACAAAAAAAATTAAAAAATAAAATAAAAATAAAAAGATAATGTTTATTGATATCTTTTGTTTTTTTATCATTTTCATTTTTAAATACACCCCTCCCTTCTCCCTTAGGGGATAGAGCTCTGGTCCTGGATACAGGAAGACCTGAATTCAAATCCCACTCCAGACATTTACTACTGTGTGACCCTAGGCAACTCAGTTAACATCTGCTTGCCTCAGTTTCCCCATCTGTAAAATTGGGAGAATAATGGTGTCTTCCACCCACGGTTGTTGTGGAAGTCAAATGAGATCATTGTAAAGCACCTAGCAGAGCACTTTGTATGTGTTGTAGAGTTGTTCAATCACGTCTAACTCTTGGTGACCCCATGGACCACATCAAGCCAGGTCTTTCTATCCTCCACTATCTCCAAAAGTCTGTCCAAGTTCAGGTCCATTGTTTCTATGACACTATCCACCCCTCTCATCCTCTGCTGTCCCTTTTTCCTTTTGACTTCAATCTTTACCAACATCAGGGTCTTTCCCAATCTTCTCATTATGTGGCCAAAGTATTTAAGCTTCTGCTTCAGTATTTGACCTTGCAGTGAATAGCCTGAATTAATTTCTTTAAGTACCAACTGATTTGATCTCCTTGCTGTCCAAGGACTTTCGAAAGTCTTCTCCAGCGCCATAATTAGAAGGCATCATTTCTGTGGTGCTCAGCTTTCCTTACAATCCAACTCTCACAGCCATGCATTGGTGCTGGGAAAACCATGGCTTTGACTATACAGACCTTTGTTGCCAAGGTGGCATCTCTGCTTTTTAGTTCGCTGTCCAGGTTTGCCACGACTTTCCTTCCAAGGAGCCAATGTCTTTTGATTTCATGACCGCCATTGCCATCCGTGATCTTTGAGCCCGAGTGTAAAATCTGACGCTGCTTCCATTTCTTCCCCCTTTATTTGCCAGGAAATGATGGGGCCAGTTGCCAAGATCTCAATTTTTCTGATGTTAAGCTTCAAGCCAGCTTTTACACTCTCCTCTTTCACCCTCATCATGAGGCTTCGTAATTCTTAGGTGATTGCAGTGAATGGAGCAGCAGCCCTGGAGTCAGGAGTATCTGAGTTCAAATCTAGCCTCAGACACTTGCTAGCTATGTGACCCTGGGCAAGTCACTTAATCCTGACTGCTGCCCCCCCCCCCCCCGAAAAAGAAAAAGAAAAAAAATTCCTCTTCACTCTCTGACAACAGAATGGTATTGTCTGTATATCGTTGATGTTTGTTGATGTTTCTCCTGGCAACTTTAATTCCAGCTTTTGATTTGTCCAGCCTGGCATTTCACATGATGTATTCTGCATATAAGTTAAACAAATAAGGTAACCATGCACAGCCTTGTCATACCCTTTTTTCCAGGCTTAAGACAATCAGTTTTCCACGTTTGGTTCTAACTGTTGCTTCTTGGCCAGCATGCAGGTTCCTCAGGAGCCAAGTAAGACCATCTGTACTCCCATTTCTTTGAGGACTTGCCGCATTTTGTCGTGACCCACACAGTCAAAGGTTTTAGTGTGGTCAATGAAGCAGAAGTGGATGTTTTCCTGGAAATCTCTTGCTTTCTCCATAATCCAGTGAATGTTGGCAATAAACCAGCCTACTCTTCTGTTAATTCTCAGTTCGCATATTGCTGAAGCCTAGCTTGCAGAATCTTAAGTATAACCTTGTGAAATTAGCAAAATTGTTTGGTAACTTGAACATTCTTTGGCATTGTCCTTCTTTGGGATTGGTACAAAAACTAATCTTTTCCGATCCAGTCGTCGATGTTGTGTTTTCCACATTTCCTGGCATGTTGAGGGCAACACTTTAACCATATCATCTTTTAGGATTTTAAATAGCCCACCTGGAATTCCATCACCTCCACTAGCCTTATAATTGTTAGCAATGCTTCCTAAGTCCAGCTTGGCTTCATTCTCCAGGATGTTTGACAATAACCACACCATCATGGTTTTTTGGTGATGTTAAGAGCTTTCTTATATAATTCTTTTGTGTATTTTTGCCACCTCTTCTTAATCTCTTCTGTTTCTGTTAAATCCCTACTATTTTTGTCTTTTATCATGCCCATTTTTACATGAAACATTCAACTCACAGTAATACAAGTCTATGCTCCCACCAGTAAGGCTGACCAGTTCTATGAAGACCTACAAGATCTTCTTGAAATAACACCAAAAAAGATTTCACCATAGGTGAAATGGAATGCTAAAGTAGAAAACCAAAAGATAATTGGAATAACAAGCAAGTTTGGCCTTGGAGTACCAAACAAAGCTGGGCAGATACTAATAGAATTTTGTCAAGATAACTCACTGGTCATAGCAAATACCCTTTTTTAACAATCCAAAAAGCAACTCTACACATGGACATCACCAGATGATCAATATAGAAATCAGACTGGTCATCAACTTTGCTCCTATACACTCAGTCAAAACAAGACCTAGAGCTGACTTTTTGCAAAACAGACTTAAATTGAAGAACATAAGAAAAACCAACAGATTGTATAGGTATGACCTAAGTAACATCCTTCAGAATATAAAGTAGAGGTGATGAAGAGATTGAAAGGATCACAGCTGGTAGATAAAGTGCCTGAAGAACTGTGGACAGGAGGCTGCAACAAAAGACATTCCAAAGAAAAAGAAGAGAAAGAAAACAAAATGGTGGCCCAATTAGGCTTTACAAATAGCTGAGGAAAAAAGGAAAGAGAAAGGGAAAGGAGAAAGGGACAGATATACTCAACTGAATACAGAATTCCAGAGAATAGCAAGGAAAGATAAGAGGTTTTCTGGAATGAGCAATGCTTGGTACACAGTAAGCACTATAAATGTTAGCTGTTAATAATTGTTATTACCCAGAACCACCTCTTGTAACAAAGAATAAAGAAAGAAAAAAAAAGCAGTTCAGCAAAACTGAATTGATAATTAATTTGTGAAATTGTATATTTTTTTACTTTTTTTTTTTTTGGCTGGGCAATGGGGCTAAGTGACTTGCCTAGGGTCACACAGCTAGTAAGTGTTATGTGTCTGAGGCTGGATTTGAACTCAGGTCCTCCTGAATCCAGGACCAGTGCTCTATCCACTGCACCTCCTAGCTGCCCCCAATTTGTGAAATTATAAAATGGGGTTGGGCATACCTGGTTCTTTGGGTACTCACTGGGAAAGCCCACAATGGCAGCACTGGAGCTATAATCACACTTTGACAAGGCACAGAGGGTACAGAGATAATTATGAAAGGTGTACAGAGGCAGATGGCACGGGGACAGGGGCATGGGAGGTGAAGGGAGGCAGGTAGAGGGGAATAGGACGGACTTCAAAGCCATCAACCATCCACCAACCATGAGTTAAAGTTGGGAGCACAGGGGCAGCTAGGTGGCACAGTGGATAGAGCTCTGGCCTTGAAGTCAGGAGGACCTGAGTTCAAATCTGGCCTCAGACACTTGACACTTACTAGCTGTGTGACCCTGGGCAAGTCACTTAACCCCAATTGCCTCACCAAAAAGCAAAATAAATAAATAAATATAGTTGGGAGCATTAGGGAGCACAGACCCAATGGAGATGGATGAAAGATTGATGGGCAGGAGTTTGAGGTCTTATTTTTATAGGGGTTTTGGGGGGGAGCAGGCTAACTGTTATCTGTGCCACCTTGGGCTTGGTTCATCAACACATTCAAATCATCTCAAAGTTATTGGCAAAACTTTTAAGTTAACATGTCCACTTCATCTCAAGGTTACCAGAACCTTTTGACGTTCTGCTGGTCTGGAGCTGTGGAGGTCTGGAGTTTGTCTGGGATTTACATATCATAGGAGCGGAAGGTCCTGACAGCAGTGCCTAGGTGACTTCTCCTGATTCATATTACTAGGATGCAAATTCTGGCTAATGTATGACACAATTTGCAAATTTTGCTTCTTTGATCTTTGGGATGATTTGTCTGAGATTTCCAGGTTCTCCTTTGTTATTTCCTGCTACTATCCCTTTTATACTGGCTACTTATAAACCTACCATACAGACTAGAAGGGGAGGGAGGTCAGGGCGACCAGAATAAGGCACAATTTTAACACAAAAACAAACTAACACATCACAACTGAGTCTAACCTGAGATGAAATGGCTTTTACATTTTATTTTAATTTTTTGTCATTCTTGACAAACACCAACAAACACAGACATTACAATCTACAAAGACAGATAGGAAAAGAGAATTGCATAGGAAGCTGTGACTTTTTACTAAGTCCAGTTTGTTTGCCCTTTTTGCATATGTGTGATTTCAGGGGTACAGGGGAAGTCCCAGGTGAGGAAATTCCCTCCACCAATGCAAGTCTCGGTGACTTCGAGCCTTAGAGAGTTGTCTCGGCACTGAGCGGCTCAGTGATTTGCCCGCATCACATAGCTAGGACGTATCAGACAATTTGAACCAGATCCTCCTGACTTAGAGGCCTTCTCTATATATGTTATATCTTGCTGCTTCCCTACCTTTTTTAATTATAAAACAAATCGAACACATTCGTTTCAAAGCTTGTTTGTGTCTCTCTCTAAAGTTCTTTCTCTTCACCTCTGTGCATTCTTTTAAATGTTTCACTGACACTCCCTTGGCTGTGGAGGGAGGCTGAATGGCTCTTTGGGGGCCATCCACAGCACAGAGCATGCTCAGAGCTTCCCTTCCCACTCTGATGCGGGAGCTCCAGGGCTGGCTTCTGGCCACATGTATGACTCATTATAAAAGGGGTCAAATTTGAGATGATGGAGAGTCCCCAGATGGCTGAGTCACAGGACCTGGTGACTTGAAGGAAATCTACCTGACCTTCTATTCCTTTTCAGTTTTGAATCATGAGAACTGTTTTCACAATGTGTCCTGAGAGTGGGGTTGGGCAAGGAGCTGTTACCTTTGCCTGCCACCTGGTCTCCACGTAGCCACGAGAACATAGCCTGCTGAAGCAAGCTTGTACCCGGGCTCCAGCTGCAACCCTTTTTTGTATTCATTCTTTTCTGATCTTGGGCCAAAACATAGGGCGGCACTATTTGGGTGAGCATTTCACCTTGGCTTGGCACTGTCCAAACAACTCCTGGTCCGGGTCTGCGGATAAAATGACTAGGCTTGGCTCAGTCCTCTTGTTGGGGGCCATCCTCTGCAAGAGTCCTAGAAAAGCTGCCAAGATTCTTCCCTTTGCTGACATTCAGCTCCAACCCAAAGGATTTAGGACCATGGACTTCTTTTTTTTTTTTTTTAGGCAATTGGGATTAAGTGACTTGCCCAGGGTCACACAGCTAGTAAGTGTCAAGTGTTTGGTCTAAGGCCGGATTTGAACTCAGGTCCTCCTGACTTCAGGGCCAGTGGACCATGGACTTCTTGAACTTACAAGGTTAAGCCTAAACACATCCAATGTGGCATAGACAAAGTCTACCTACCTGGACCCTCAGGCAGTGTAATCTGACCTGCTAAGTAACCCATGGGTCTTGTCATCTGCCCTGAGCTGGGCTCTTTTAAGCGTTCTCTCTCTCAATTAGAGTGGGTGTTTTTGTCCCTGGTGCTTAGTAAGCACATAGTTAAGAGCTCAATAAATACTTTTTTATTCTTGCATTTATTTCATTCATTCTCTGGAAATCCTGGAAGTTTCCAAGGGAGCTCCCAAGAACACATTCCTTGGAATGGCCCTGAAAACAATTCAAAAGTTTAATGCCAGAAAATTCCAGTTGGCTGTGTTAGTCCCTTCCTCTCTGGGTTTTGGTTTCATCTGAAGGATGAAGGTTGGAAGGATGGAGCTGAATGAGATGATTTTTGAGAGGTCATTCTAGCTCTGATATTGCATGGTCTAAAGGTCCTGCCAGCTCTCACATTCGCTGTTCTAAGGTTCTTCCCACCTCTGACAGTCTGACATTCCATGTTCTATGTTCTAAGGCCCCTCCCAGCTCCAAAATTCATGTTTCCAAGAACTCTCCCAACTCTGATATTCTACGAGGCAGTTAGGTGTTGCAGTGCATAGAGTACTGGATCTGGAGTGAGGAAGACCTAAGTCCAAATCCACTTACCAGCTGTTTGGCCCTGGGCAAGTCACTTTACCTCTGTCTGCCTCAGGTTCCTCAACTATAAAATGGGGATAGTAGCAGCACCTCATTCCCAAGGTTGTTTCAAATGAGATAATATTTGTAAAGCGCTCAGCACAGTGCCTGGCACATAGTAGGTGCTGTATAAATGTTATTCCCCCATGTTCCAAGGTCCCTCTCAGCTCTGACATCCTATAATTCTTTGAACGTGTTACAATAGGAGCTCAGCTGGACAGCCACACAAAGAAAGCACAATTTCCCAAACTTCCAGAGGGCTCTCTCCTTTGCAACAGAGCCAGACCTCTGCACCAGGAGTTGTGTCCTGAGCGCTGTGCTTCAGCTGATAGAGAATACAAAAGTGCTTGGAAGGTCAGCAGCCTCCCCTCACATCCCTTACAATCTCATTGATTAAAACTGGCCATTGAGGGCTGGCTCTGGCTTTGAGGCTAGAAGGTCTGGGCTCTATCCCCAGCTCTGCCTCTTCAATCCAAGACAGAGTAAATGAACAGAGCACCAAGTGTATTTGTTGGTCTGGTGACTTTCACTTGTGTGGCCTTAGACAAATCCCTTCAACATTGTAAGAGATGGTTTCTATAAGAGGCAGGCTAAGTAAGACTTGTATGAATGGATGCAGAAGGCAGTGAGTAGAACCCGAGGTCAGTCTCCCTCTCTGCCGTTCACTTCCCACCATCCTCCCAGTCCCTCAGACTCCCAACCTAGGTGTCATGTGGGACTCCTCACTGTCTCTCCCCTCCCACGTCCAGTCTGCTGCCAAATCCTGTCGATTTCACCTTTGCAATGTCTCTCCCACATGCCCCCTTCTCTCCTCTGGTGCTGACCCTCATCACCTCTCACCGGAATCATTGCAGTAGCCTTCTTCTTGGCTTTCTTGCTATAGGGCTTTCAGGACTCTAGTCTGTCTTCTACTCAGCTGTCAGAGATTTCCCTAAATTCAGAGGTGAGGAACCTTCGACCTCAAGGCCATATGTGGCCTTCTAGGTCCTCAAGTGCCACCCTTTGACTGAATCCAAACTTCACAAAACAAATCCTTTTATTAAGCGTCCCCTGTGAAGTTTGAATTCGGTCAAAGGGTTGCGCTTGAAGACCTGGATGATGGCCACATGTGGCCTGGAGGCCGAAGGTTCTCCACTCCTGGGTCAGACCATGTCATTCTCCTACTCAATAAGCTCAGTGGCCCCCAATTACGACCAGGATCACATCTGAAAACAAACAAAAAACAGGCTGCCACCTCCTGACAGAGAGAAGGTGAACTCAAGGTGCGGAATGGGATGTATTTTCGGACATCCATGGCCAAAGTGGAGATTCGTGTGGCTCAGTTATGCCTATTTGATACAAAGATTTTGCTTTTTCTTTCAGTTTAGAGAGTGAGAGTTTGTATAAAGCTGGATAATGGGAAGTTCTGGCAATAGTTTCTGTTGTGTTTTGTTTCCTCTTTCTGGTGGTTCCTCCTATTGGTTCCAATTCTTCCTTACAACATCACTAATGTGAAAAAATGTTTAATAGGAATGTATATGTACAGCCTGTATCAGATTTCGTGCTGTCTTGGGGGAGAGGGAAGGAAGGGGAGAAAAATTTAAAACTCAAAAGCTTACGGAAGTGATTGTTGATAAATCAAAAGAAATTAATTTAAAAAAAAAAAGAAAATAGCGTGTTGAATTAGTCGATGCCTCGAGGAAGGAGCAAGATGTCACGCAATCCTTTTTTTCCTGTTCTCCTTTGTACGTCATATTTGGTGTTTGTTAAATTCAGAATAAAATGAAGTGAAAAAGGAGTCCCGACTCTCTGGGCCTCAGTTTCCTCATCTGCAAAGTTGCGGGGGCTGATTTAGACGACGTCCAAGGTTCCCGTCCAGCTCTGCATCCAAGATGCCGTGGGCTCGGCCAAGTCTCCTCTCGGAATGTTCCCACCGATAAAAGTGGTGGGCTTGGTCTAGATTCTAAGGCCCCTTCCAGCTGTGATTCCCGGTGGGAGTCCGTGAAAGAGGCTGCACGCCCACGGCCGCCCCGCCACGCTAAAGTGGATCTCGTATTCCCCTCCCTCAGCCCCAGCCCCAGCCCCGCAGTGCCCCTCACTAAGATGCCCGCGTGAGCCCCGCAAGGGGCGGGGCTCCAGGGCCAGCTCCGCCCCGTCCCTCCCTTCGGGGGGAGTGGGGCTGGAACAGAGGCGGCGAGGGGTGACATCAGCGCATGACTGTGTTTTTATGAATGAAAGGAATCCTGTGAGTGAGTAATTCCAGGAAACTCACATTACAACTCAGCAGATTGCTGCGTTCGCCGCTGTCGCTCGCGCCACCCCGCCAGCAGGCAGCCTCCACTCTCGGCTGCCCGAGCCCGAGTCCGACCCCGGAGCACGGTCCGGGGAGGCGGCGACTGGAGGCCGAGAGGGACCCATCACCCCGGGAAGGCGGAGGAAGAGAGAGAGAGGAGAGAAGGAGGAGGAGGAGGAGGAGGGAAAGAAAGGAGAGACTTTCAGATCGAGTAGGAGAACCAGGGTGAGTACGCGCGGACGAGGCCGCCTCCCCGGGGGCCCTCAAGGTTGGGGTGCACGGGTCGGCCTTTCCACTGTCCGGCTGCTGCCTTCCACTCCACAGTGACCCCCTTTTATCCCTTCCCGTCCGCTTTTTGCCCCCTCGCAGACCTTGGCTTCCTGGAAGCTTGGGAGGGGAACGCTGGACAGGGATCTCGTGTGTGTGTGTGTGTGTGTGTGTGTGTGTGTGTGTGTGTGTGTGTG